>NW_026061840.1:900000-1142293 GCF_023897955.1 Schistocerca gregaria | reverse complement strand
AGACTTTTATGTGTTTTGGAACACAAAATTTCGCATTATGTCACAATTATCGTGAATTCAGATTACACAAAGTTTTTTTTCAAGAATAATCTCTATGGGGACGCAAATATTCAGTTTTGTGACAAGAATGGACACTACAGCAAATATACAAAACAAAGGAAATTTAAATTTGACACTATTTCCTCTCAAATAAGTTCTTTTAGTGGACGAAGAAAACACCTGTGATCTCACTCGCTGGACATCTTGTCTTCCTGTCTGTTTACTTAAAAGGCCTGTCACTGGGCGTGAAGGGTAAGCTTTTGGTTTAAAAAAGGTAGCTGGAGATTCCACACAGCACACCAGGTATGAGATTAATTATGTAATATGCTCAATGTTACTTTCCTGTTTCAATACACAATGCCTGCATTCTGATTTAGTGTTTACTTATTTGCTTACAGGACCTGTCATTGGGTGTGAGGGATAAGCTTTTGGCATACCATGGCAGCAAGAGCATCCAAACAGCACACCATATATGCAACTGATTGTGTGTAAGCACAATACTGAAATGCCTTGTGAGTCATCCCTATATTCATATGCCCAATGTTGCTTTCCTCTTCCGATACACAATGCCTTACAGGACTGTCAGTAAATGAGTGTGTTGGAGGCCAGCTCTGTCCATCACTGTGGCTGTCGGATAGAGAGACCAACAGCTATGCAGGGGCTCCAGGTGCAATTCCTGGCCAATTTGAGAATTTATCCTCTCAGAGGTTGGGTGTTGTGTTGTGCTTATCACCATTTTACCATTTCTTTAGATGCAAAAATAAGCAGTATCAACTGATGTAGACTTGCAGTATGCAGCCGATTTCTCCTGCATAAGAAATCCCGGCCAGAAATGCCATACTGTCATTTCATTTCACGCTAGGTATGAAACTGATTCTCTGATATGCACATTATTGAATTGTGAGTCATCTCTTAATTTGTATATGCTCAGTCGGTTTAATATTAATTTGCAGGGCTCTAGAGTAAGCAGTGTGTAGTTGTGTGCACTATGGTGAGTTGTCGTGTCACCTAGCATGGCAATACAACATGCGACTGCAACAGTGCCAACAGCACTGGGTAGTGTTGTCTACTTCACTGCATGAGAAATAGAGCTGTCACGATGGCCAGTCTGGCCTCAGTACTACATGTTTGCATGTTGGCCAGTGGATACTTGGAGCAAGTCCAGTAATACTCACATATGAAGATTCGTTTATCTTTAACATCACAGAATCATGTTTCTATATCTGCTCCATCCCCATTCCCCAGTGGAAGGGGGTCACAATTATTTTGTGCACATGAGGCTGCTAGTAATTGGATCCTTTCTACTTTTCAAAATTGCATTAACTTTCCCGTGCTCATCCATCCCTGTCCTCAATCCTTTCCCTTGCTTACATTGGCCTGGCTATCTTTTTTTTGTTGATACCCCTTACAGTATTATTCCTCTTGCTTTACAATTCCCTTTTTGGAAATTTTGGTCCCTCTTTGGGGATTGAACTACTCTAAATTTTGTCTCCATGGTGTGAGCAAGCTGTGGAACAACACCATACATGAAGTCTTTGGCATGTGGGCTTACTACCTCTTCCATTTTTTACCGGAAGCCATTGTCCTTTTTGTGCTGTACAGTTACACAGTAGTCATTTCGTGTGCTTGGGGTGTTATGTACTCTTTTGATGGAGTCCTCTGAAAACAGGGATGACAGTTCTGATACACGAGCTGCTACCTCCCTGTGTATGCCTAGGAGTAGTGGCTTGTCATTCTGAAGCATTGGAACTCCCAGCAACAGCCCCTATGACATTGGCCCTTGGTGTGGCTGAGTAGTGCACAAGGGGAGAGCCCCTGATTGGTTTTGGTGCTATTAGGGTCTACACTTTGTATCAAACGTATCAGACTTAAAAAACTGGCCGTCTTTGGCTGACCTTTAGTCAGGATCGACTTTTCATGATACCCCTTTTCAACTTACAACTATCCCCTCATGGGAGGAGGGTCAGACTCGCTTGCTTGGGGTCAAATCCTTTCCCCATTACCTGGTCTGCATCAAGACTGACAAGGACACCTTCCCACCATGAACCCATTATTTTGGTAGAAACTATCAAAGACAAGTTTGGCAAACCATTACTCCTCACTAGCCTTTGAATATGCTTCAGGGTGTCTTTTTCATAGAGACCTCATCTTCCAAACTGGTGAAGCGTGGGCCAGTCTGGAGTGGCAAGGCATTCATTTTGTTCATCATATTCAGAAAGGCACTAAGGACAACCACACTGATAATGACCACTTTATTCTGGTCTTTGAAGGGGATACCCCCAAGACAAGGTCAAGGTTATGGCTCATCACTGTGCACTGTGATGTATGTCCTGCCACTGCTAAAATGTTTTTGGTGTTTATGATTTGTACACATGTATTAATCCTGTATGCAATGAATGAGGATGCCCAGGTGTGCCTTTGTTCTACTGACCACGTGTATTAATTGTCACAACTGTCGCTGGATTGTAAGAAGGAAAGAATATATTGGGGTATACGATCAGCTTTGCCTTGTGTCTACAAAAATCTACTATTGACTCTGTTACATCCTTTCCCCCACCTTATCCCAGTGATGCCTCACTCTTCTCTCCCTCTCCCTCTCCCCTGAACTTACATCTTCCTCCCCTCCAACTGTTGCTCCTTTCATCCACCAGAGAAGTGCCTCTTCTCTGGTGTCTGCTGCCATTAGGGCCTCCTCTCAGTCCAAGAGTCTGCTGGTACACATTGGCCATGGAACCGTCAGCTCTAGCATCCCCAAGGTTGCCTGGTCTCTCTTTATAGAACTAGCAGAAGCCTCTCTCCCCCCTTACCTCTCTGGCATCTAGCGTGTGTCCTCCTCTACTTATGAAAGAGAAGAAGGAAGTCCTGGGATGAGGACACTCCATTGCTGAGGAGGATGGCATTCCATAGGGTTCAGTGTTAAGTATCCTTTTCCTCATCACTATTAAAGGACTTGTGACCTCCGTGAAACTGTTGGTCACCCCTGCTCTGCATGTGGATGACTTCTGTGTCTGAGTTATTTAACACTTGGTGGCTTTTGTGAAGTGACAGTTCCAGGGTGCCATGTGGTATGCTTCTGCATGGACCTTCTCACACAGTTTTCAGTTTTCCCCTCTTAAATTGTGGGTGGTGCATTTCTGTCACCATATTGTGTACGATACCTACTGGAGCTCTATCTCGAGACCCAATTTCTGATTGTGGTCCACCACTTCCATTTCTTGGGTCGTCTTATGACATTTACTTGTGTGTGTGTGTGGGGGGGAGGGGGGGCATGGTAGCCAAATTTAGGGCTCAGTTGCTCCTTCCATACTGATCCTCTTGGAGCAGGTCCACCATTGTGGTATCTGTCTGATCATCAGTACCTTTTGCACTAGCCGTATTGTTTCCTGGTTGAAGCTGGGGTTGTCCCCCACTCACTGCCCTTTTGGTTCAACAGTCTAAGCTTCTTGTTTCCTATGCCATCACCATCTTCTCTTTCCCCACACATTCCTTATATTTTATACTTTAGCAGCAGGAAATTGCTCACTCTTCAGGTGAGTTTAACAGTTGGGCTCCAGCTTGCAGTCCTTTGCCATGATTTTTATCTTCCCTCTTTGTCCTGTTCCCCATTCTCTCCAAAAACCTCCTCCCCCTTGGTTAGTTCCTTGATCCCAGATTCAGAGGGGTCTGTGTTTCATTGTTTGTTCTGCCAGCTTTTATGGGAGTTTCAGGCTGCTGTTGTGTTTTAATGGAATGGCTCTAGGCTCTAAATCTGCTAATTACAAGGAATGTGCCTTCTGCTGGCAAGTAACACCATCTCTTACCTGCCCCATGTAGCATGTGTACTGCATAGCTAATGGCCATTTACCAGGTTCTTTAGTATGTTTAACAGTCCTCTCCCACCCACGTTATGTGCAGACTTGATAACTGCCCTTGAGGCTATCAGACAGTGGTTTTCCCTCCCTCTTCTTGGTCTATGACATCTAAGACCACCTTACCAATCTTGACCATGCTGGTTGTTCAGTTGACTTTCTTTGGGTTCCCACTCATGTGGGTATCCCAGGTAATGAACTGCTGATCCTGTGGCTGGAGGGTGTGCCCCTTTTGTGTGACCTCTCTGGTGCTGGGTTTGCAGCCTCATGTCCAATTCCTTTTAGCTCAGCCTTGAGCTGACTCTTGGAGGCCAACCCCCTGCCTAATAAACTTATTGCGATAAGGGGACTCTTGCCACATGGCCCACTGGGGATCTACCATCCTCTGCGAACTTCGTATTGGTCATACAAGGTTGAATCTAAGCCTCTTACTCCATAATGATCTGTAACCCCCACATTTTATGAGACTCCCCTACCATTTGGCCTTTTGCACTAAACACACTCTTCCATTCTCCATTATCACAGATGGTAGCATACAACCTTACATAGTTACATCTGTCCTTGGTTTTCATCATAAAAGTGGTTTGTTCCATGGATTTAAGTACCTGAATTGTCTTCCACAATTGGAGGCCGTCAGTTTGGAAGGCCTGCATCATTGCTTTCATGCTGGTCAGGTTTTCCTCTCCATTTTGTGCTGTTTCATCACCCCCCCCCCCTCCGCCGCCACGGTGTTTTCCCCATTGTGTCGCAGTCATGGTATGAAGTGCGAACTGGGGTGGGTTAGCAGTGATTCCAGCACCATGTCACACATAGCACCATTGGGGTGTCTTATGATCTCCCCCTTCCTCCCTCCAGTTCATTACTCTTCCTGCCACCCCAGTGTTCCATCTTCATTTGCCTGTTTTGCTTCGCCATCAAATAGATTGTGCTGTTGGTTTGCTGCTCCCACAGTCTCTGCCACTTTGGATCTTGGGACAAATGATGTCACTGTTTCGTTCCTCTCCTCATTCAGACAATCAATCAACATCTGCAGCCAGCAGGCAAGCAGTGAGACTTGGTATCTGCTTTCTTAGCATCTGTGTCAGGGTGTTACTAGCATTAATGACAAGTTTGAAATTATTACTTGTTTCCAAATAAAAACAGCCACTTTTGTGCCCTGGTAAATTAGAACTACAAAATTATATGCTTAAATTTAGGAAATAATGGCCCGCTAAAAACAGAAAATTCTGGAATATGAGTTATTTGGTTACAGATAACTTTTCAAAAAGGGGGATTTTTTTTTTAAAAGTAAAATTATACTGCAAATTGGAACCTGAAAGGCTTTCAGTTGGGTTATATTGCTAATTCATAATTACTCATTCCTAATTCCAACTGCATGTGTTTGTACTGATACTGAAATTATTATTTATTCACCAAATTTATTTTTTGGTAAATGAGTTACATTATCAGGAAAATTGATTGTGAACAATCAGATGTTAGTGTATTCTTTGCTAGAATATGAAAATATTTAATCTGTTTAACAGTTGCACTAGTGTTACCCATCTAGCTAGATCAAAAATAAATATATATTACAAGTTGACGATTGCAAGTCACTCTGTTGTCACGTTGGGACAGTTGTCAAATGTGTGGCCATCACCAGCAGTGTGCTGAGCCTCAGTCACAGTCATCACTGCCCAGCACGGCTTGGGAGGGGGCTGACCCAGTGATGCCAGCATTCTAGGCTGCTGGCACAAGCCGCAGCAGTTTCTGGTGGTCCCACGTGTCAGCAGAACTGCCGCACCAGAGGCCAGTGAAGAAGGAAGGAATATCGACATCTGACATTCTGTCAACAGTGAGGCCGTCAGAGACAGAGCATAAACTCTGACTGTTTCAAGGATGGGGGAGAAAATTGGCCTTGGCCTTGGCCTTGGCCTTGGCCTTTCAAAGGAACCATCCCAGGATTTGCCTTGATTGATCTAGGGAAATAATGGAAAACCTAAAACTGGATGGCAGGACACGGAATAAAGCCATCATGTTCCTGAATGTGAGATCAACACACTAGCTAATGTGGTGTAAACCTTCATCCAGAAGTGTTAACAGTTTCTTCTGTATCAGGAACTGCCATGAGTATGCAGCTTGAGGAATTTGTTTTCTTTGCTCAAAACAGTCTCCTCTGTACTGCAAGTTTTCTCTTGTGACTCCTTTGTGGGCTATTGAAAGAGACGCCACTACTGGCATGAACAGCACCTACACTAGCCTTCAGTGAAGTTACCATTTTGTTGGCCAGCTAAACTTCAGTAACTGAAATACCAGAAACAATTTCTGCCAGTACCTCTGTGTCACAGGAACAAACTGGCTTCAGAATTTTCCTCTCCAACATTCATAAGTAGTACATCTGGTAATTCAGAAATTTCAAACGGTTTTTCTTCTATACTCTCTACTTCATAAACATTATGTATATGCTTGCACGTATTTAACTTAATGCTGTAATCAATACATGCATAGTAATATCTATGAATTCTTACTTTACAGTCAGTGCACACTAATTTGGAGTTACAGTGGATAATATTTTCTTCCACAAGGTAAACTTCAAGTGATTTTGTGGCTGGTACTTTCCAACCTCTGCCTACCTTTCTAGTTGAGTCCTTATTCATCAAAATACTGGATTCGTGCTGATGGTGGATGTTCTCATTTTACTTGTTACTTTTTCTTTCACAATGACAATGAGCCCGTCAAACAGATTTGCTGTTACAAGCAACGTGAATGCAAATACACCTTTATCCAAATGTTTCACCTGCTTTGCATTACCATGTAGAGTAAGTGGTGGTAATATGCACCCCCCCCCCCCCCCCTTAATATCTTAATAATATTACGCTGAACTCTAGTGATGTATTAACATACCATTATTGGTTAATACTTAGTAGGTTGCATCTAAGTATTGGCAACAGTTTCAAATAGATTAAAAGTATGGTATTATTGCATTTTTAAGCTGTCTACACTAGTTTACAAGGTGTATGTGACTGTAATGTGGACCCCAGGGTCCATATTATAAGCAGACCGTAAAATGTTTTTATTTCTGTTTTCAGATGCCTAGGACTAATCTGGCACCTAAATGAACCCGTAAAAGGCAGGTGTGGGATAAAAACAAAATGCGAGAGGCAGTGTATGCTGTTGTAGTAAAAATCATGGGAGTTAAAAAAGCAAACATTGCGCTGTCCCAAAAACAACTCTGTGCCAGTATGTGTATGAGGCTAATACCTGACAGACGTTGAAACTAAAAAGTTTGGAAGAAAACCAGCTGCCCTAGAAAGAGAACTAGTGGTTTACATACACTATATGGAGGCCAAATTCTATGCTTTTACTAGTATGGATGTTAGAAAAATGGCCTACCAACTTGCAGTTGGGAATGGAATTGCAACAAACTTCAGAAATGAAATTGCTGGAAGGCCTTGTCTTGACCATTTTCTTTGATGTCATCAAGATAAGCTTTCAATTAGAAAGCCAACTGGAACATCATATGCTCGAGCAAAACGCTTTTCGCATGAGAGAGTTAACTCATTCTACGACTTGCTATAAGCTGAATTCTGGAAACATAAATATCCAGAAGATCGTGTATGGAACGTTGAGAAAACAGGCCTTAGTGTAGTTCAGACTGATACTGCAAGCAGAGGTAAACGCCAAATTTGTTCTGTGACAGCTGCTGAGTGTGGGTCTCTAGTAATGGTCATCTGTTTGCTGAGTGCAGGAGGTTCTTATTTTGCCCTGATGTTCGTATTCCCAAGAACGGATGAGGGGAAAGACCATTGTTTCAACTGATTTGCTGTACAAAAAAGAGTTAGAAGCCATTATTAAAGAAAAAAGAGGAAAAGAACTTTGCCAAAGACCCCCTAGTGAGATAAGCTTCTACATCCTTCATTTGTCCTCTAGCCATGCCTGCTTAGCCATTTTGCGCTTCCTGTCGATTTCATTTTTGAGACGTCTGTGTACCTTGTTGGCTGCTTCATTTATTGCATTTTTATATTTTCTCCTTTCATCAATTAAATTCAATATCTCTTCTGTTATCCAAGGATTTCTAATAGCCCTCATCTTTTTACCTATTTGATCCTCTGCTGCCTTCACTACTTCATCCTTCTACTGTATTTCCTTCCCTTGCCAAAGAAACACACTATATCATAGGATCCAACAAGTTTGCTTTCATGGAGCATCCACTGCCAAATATTCTCGCTGTAGTGAGTCTTAAGTGCATCCATAAATGTACGATCTAGCAGTTGCAGGACTAGAACAATTAGCCTCAGTAACTTCGTCATTCTTGGGAGGCAGTTCATAGTTACAATTCGCTGAAACCTGCCAGCTTGATCACCCAATCTGTTGGAGTCGTCTTTTTTACCTGGTGTGCTAGGTGAAGGCAACTCAAATCGTTCAGCTCCCGATACGATAACCTCTTTATCTGACGGCATCTCAAGTCCGATGTCAGTTTTGTCTTCCTGCATCGGTGAATACGGACTGGTCCGTGGGCCATACTCCAGTACCTTTCAAACCTTTAATAGCAAATAGCATTGTTGCACTTTTGATGAAAAAAGCGTTGAAATTTGAAAGACCACCGCAGCCTGCACATCCCTCGGTCCATACGCGGAGTCGTTGGAGGGGAGAGGCGACAGGTATATATACCACACCGCCCGGCGGCATAGGACGTCTGTCAACAGGAGTAATCTGATGATGATGGCACGCTACGCCGTGACTGGAACACGATAGTGGGAAAAGGAAGAGAAGGAAACGTAGTAGGTGAATATGGATTGGGGTTAAGAAATGAAAGAGGAAGCTGCCTGGTAGAATTTTGCACACAGCACAACTTCATTGTAGCTAACACTTGGTTTCAGAATCATGAAAGGAGGTTGTATACATGGAAGAACCCTGGAGATACCTTTTAGTATCAGATAGATTATATAATGGTAAGGCAGAGATTAAGGAACCAGGTTTTAAATTGTAAGACATTTCCAGGGGCAAATGTGGACTCTGACCACAATCTATTGGTTATGACCTGTAGAAACTGCAAAAAGGTGGGAATTTAAGGAGATGGGACTTGGATAAACTGAAAGAACCAGTGGTTGTACAGAGCTTCAAGGAGACCATAAGGGAACAAATGACAGGAATGGGGGAAAGAAATACAGTAGAAGAAGAATGGGTAGCTTTCAGAGATGAAATAGTGAAGGCAGCAGAGGATCAAGTAGGTAAAAAGACGAGGGCTAGTAGAAATCCTTGGGTAACAGAAGAGATATTGAATCTAACTGAAGAAAGGAGAAAATATGAAAATACAGTAAGTGAAGCAGGCAAAAAGGAATACAAACGTCTCAAAAATGAAATCGACAGGAAGTGCAAAATGGCTAAGCAGGGATGGATAGAGGACAAATGTAAGGATGTAGAGTCTTGTCTCACCAGGGGTAAGATAGATACTGCCTACAGCTGCATGCCCGAGAGACCTTCAAGCACATTCATATTATATTAATATCCAGAAAAACTTGAATTTCAACACAGTCTAACATGTGTTGGACTGTGACGATACGGTAACAACTTTGATACAGCTTCCAGTTTGCGGAACTGGCGGCTGTTTAGGGGAGGCCCTTTGGGCCGGACTTGTTCTGGGTGAAATCCTGGCGCTAAGGGCACGTGTCGGTTATGCCATCGGCACCCGGACTGTTCATTCGAACGTAGAGCTTTGAGAATGCCGAGTTTATATCGTCATAGCATGGAAAACGCACGCTGGGGAGTCTTTCCAAACGTGCAGCGCAATATCAAGCAAGACAGATATTCTGAAAGTGTGTTCGAACATTGACCAAAGAGATGGAAGAACGCCTTGTACGCCATATGCACGCCATCTTTCTTCAGTACAGACTCGCCATACACCATACTGGCTTTCAGTTGGTGTTGGTTTCAATGTATAGTCTGTCTGTAAACTCAAGAGCGAGCAGCGCTTTTGGTGGGGGAAGCGGCCTTTTCCGGTAGAACCCTGCCACTGGCCTACAGGGGCACCCAAAATCAGTTGCCTATTACCTGTCTAGCGGCGTAGATCGGCGTGCAGTGGTGTACAATACGTCGTTTCTGTTCGTGAGATCCTTGTTGCCAGCATCAGTCACTGACATACTTCGGTATCTGGAAGTGCTGGATAACAGCGTTGCATTTCAAGAAAATTGCAGAAGACGAAGAGGAGCTATTTGCGGAGTACATTTCCCCACCATGTTCTAGTTCTGGGTGGAGATTTTAATTTGCCAGATACACCAGGTGACCAAGAAGTCAGTATAAATTTGAAAACTGAATAAATCACGGAATAATGTAGATAGGGAGGTACAAATTGACACACATGCTTGGAATGACATGGGATTTGATTAGAACAAAAAAGAAAAAAAATACAAAAGCTCAAAAAATGTCCGACAGGTGGCGATTCATCAGATCAGAATAGCATGACAAAGCAAAAATTATGTTCTTTACAGGAAATGCTCAATATGTCCACCATCATTCCTCAACAGTAATTGTAATCGAGGAATAATGTTGTGAAAAGCACTGTAAAGCATGTCCGGAGTATGTGGTGAGGCATTGGCGTTGGATGTTGTCTTTCAGCATCCCTAGAGATGTCGCTCGATCACGATACACTTGCGACTTCAGGTAACCCCAAAGCCAATAATAGCACGGACTGAGGTCTGGGGACCTAGGAGGCCAAGCGTGACGAAAGTGGCGGCTGATCACACGATCATCACCAAACGGCGCTCATAAGAGATCTGTCAGACATTTTGTGAATTTGTTTTTTCTAATAAACCCCCATGTCATTCCAAGCATGTGTCTCAATTTTTACCTCTCTATCTACATTATTCCATGGTTTATCACATTTTCCAATTTATACTTACTTTTTGATCACCCGTTAGACTGGGAGACTCAAACGTTTATAACGGGTGGCAGGGACAAAGAATCCAGTGAAATTTTCTTAAAGTCCTTTATCTGAAAAACTACCTTGAGCAGTTAAACAGAGAACCGACTCGTGGCGATAACATATTGGACCTTCTGGCGACAAACAGACCCGAAACAGTTAACGCAGAACACGGAATCAGCGATCATAAAGCGGTTACTGCATCACTGATTTCAGCCGTAAGTAGAAATATTAAAGAAGGTAGGAAGATTTTTCTGTTTAGCAAAAGTGACAAAAAGCAGATTACAGAGTACCTAACGGCTCAACACAAAAGTTTTGTCTCAAGTACAGATAGTGTTGAGGATCAGTGGACAAAGTTCAAAACCATCGTACAATATGCGTTAGATGAGTATGTGCCAAGCAAGATCGTAAGAAATGGAAAAGAGCCACCGTGGTACAACAACCGAGTTTGAAAACTGCTGCGGAAGCAAAGGGAACTTCTCAGCAAACATGAACATAGCCAAAGCCTTGCAGACAAACAAAAATTACGCGAAGCGAAATGTAATGTGAGGAGGGCTATGCGAGAGGCTTTCAATGAATTCGAAAGTAAAGTTCTATGTACTGACTTGGCAGAAAATCGTAAGAAATTTTGGTCTTATGTCAAAGCAGTAGGTGGAGCAAAACGAAATGTTCAGACACTCTGTGACCAAAATGGTACTGAAACAGACTGAAGGCCGAACTACTAAATGGCTAATTCACAGAGGAAGACTGCACCGTAGTTCCTTCTCTACACTGTCGCACATATGACAAAATAGTAGATGTCGCAAGAGACGGCAGAGGGATAGAGAAACAATTAAAATCGCTCAAAAGAGGAAAGGCCGCTGGACCTTATGGGATACCAGTTCGATTTTACACAGAGTACGCGAAGGAACTTGCCCCCCTTCTTGCAGCGGTGTAGCGTTCCGAACGATTGGAAAAGGGCACAGGTCATCCACGTTTTCAAGAAGGGACTTCAAACAAATGTGCAGAACTATAGACCTATATCTCTAACGTCAATCAGTTGTAGAATTTTGGAACACGTATTATGTTCGAGTATAATGACTTTTCTGGAGACTAGAAATCTACTCTGTAGGAATCAGCACGGGTTTCGGAAAAGACGGTCGTGTGATACCCAGCTCTCGCTATTCGTCCATGAGACTCAGAAGGGCATAGACACGGGTTCACAGGTAGATGCCGTGTTTCTTGACTTCCGCAAGGCTTTCGATACAGTTCCCCACAATCGTTTAATGAACAAAGTAAGAGCATACGGACTATCAGACCAATTGTGTGATTGGATTGAAGAGTTCCTACATGACAGAACGCAGAATGTCATTCTCAATGGAGAGAAGTCTTCCGAAGTAAGAGTGATTTCAGGTGTGCCGCAGGGGAGTGTCATAGGACTGTTGCTATTCACAATATACATAAATGACCTTGTGGATATCATCGGAAGATCACTGAGGCTTTTTGCGGATGACGCTGTAGTCTATCCAGAGGTTGTAACAATGGAAAATTGTACCGAAATGCAGGAGGATCTGCAACGAATTAACGCATGGTGCAGGGAATGGCAATTGAATCTCAATGTGGACAAGTGTAATGTGCTGCGAATACATGGAAAGATAGATCCCTTATCATTTAGCTACAATATAGCAGGTCAGCAACTGGGAGAACGCATTAGGAGTGATTTAAAATGGAATGATCATATGAAGTTGATCGTCGGTAAAGCAGATGCCAGACTGAGATTCATTGGAAGAATCCTAAGGAAATGCAATCCGACAACAAAGGAAGTAGGTTGCAGTACCCTTGTTCGCCCACTGCTTCAATACTGCTCAGCAGTGTGGGATCCGCACCAGATAGGGTTGATAGAAGAGATAGAGAAGATACAACGGAGAGCCGCGCGCTTCGTTACAGGACGATTTAGTAATCGCGAAAGCGTTACAGAGATGACAGATAAACTCGAAGACTCTGCAGGAGAGACGTTCCGTAGCTCTGTATGGGCTTCTGTTGAAGTTTCTAGAACATACCTTCACCGAGGAGTCAAGCAGTATATTGCTCCCTCCTACGTATGTCTCGCGAAGAGACATGAGGATAAAATCAGAGAGATTAGAGGCCACACAGAGGCATACCGACAATCCTTCTTTCCACGAACAATACGAGACTGGAATAGAAGGGACAACTGATAGAGATACTCAAGGTACCCTCCGCCACACACCGTCAGGTGGCTTGCGGAGTACGGATGTAGATGTAGATGTAACGAGCGTTCGATCGTCTGTTATGTTACAGCGTGTGTTAAGGAGGTGACACGAAAAGAACTGTTACCCGTTCCAAGAAAAGGGCTCCAATTTATGCAAACGTCTGCCACGCCTAAGGAACGAACGCAAAAATGAACCGCGTGGTTTACAGGGATCGCCACGAAGGAAAACTAGTAATTTTGGGAGGAAACCCGTCGTCATAGACAATTTCATAAAATCGATCCTTCCACAAACGATGGAGGACTTTTACATCAATCTAAAAATAGTGCCGACATTACGGAAACTACAAATTGCCGTGAAACAAAAAAATCCAATTTTACTCGTAACAGGCTAGCCAAAAGGAATATTTAACTTTTTTTAAAATTCCATACTCTTTATTCTTAAAACAAAATGTAAGAAAGATTCTCTAATCTGTTTTTACACAAAACAAATAATCGTTGATGCTACCAAAACACATGTATCCTTTTTGACAGCTGACAATAGAGCAAATAGCCAATGCGTATAACATTGTCCACATACTTTTCACGTACGTTTACGAAGGCAGTGACAAAAAATGTAGTGCAAATCGGACTAGTACAACACAAG
This sequence comes from Schistocerca gregaria, assembly GCF_023897955.1. Classification (NCBI taxonomy): domain Eukaryota; kingdom Metazoa; phylum Arthropoda; class Insecta; order Orthoptera; family Acrididae; genus Schistocerca; species Schistocerca gregaria. The sequence goes on along the minus strand of NW_026061840.1, from coordinate 1,128,659 downwards.
AAATTGTAAATTTCTTGTTACTTTTTAAACACTCATTGTGTTGCAAGACCTGTTAAGTTTCAACGCAATCCTTCAAAGAAAACTTCTATCCTTTACTAGAAACACAAAGTGACAATAATTCTTAAATTCTACAGATTCATTGCGCTTTATGGGGTAGAAGTAGAGGAACGTACATTCACATGAACAGGCATTCGGTTCCATGTTTGTAGTAAAATCCCGACTTACGTTCATATGTTAATATTATTTACTCTATAGCGTTATGTTTCGGAAGAAGCTATCGTCTTTTGTATTCTTTACGGTACTTAAACACTCGTCTAAAAATTAACGCTGCCGGGCCGTGTATGCAGACGGCGTCGCCGCCGACTTAAAGCGCGCGCCGCGGCAGGGCGGTACTGCGTCGTGAGACAGCCTATGGAGGCGCCCCGTGACGTGGCTGGGTAGCCAGAGTGGGGACAGACTGTAAACGGGTACAGTGAGGATCCATAAGAAACGCATTGTCGTTGATACAATCTGTAATATTTCAGTGTCAGTTAATAACGTATCTACCATTAAAAATTTCAGTAGGTCAGATTCAATGTATGGCCATTCGACAGTCACAGTCGGTAGAGCGAAATGATGAGGTAGCTGGTAATGTGATTCTTGTTTGCGCCTCAGTGGATCCGAATATTTTTATTACTAGTCTTCGCTTTTTCTGTTAGGATCTGATACTTTCTTTTCAGTGCAATAAAAGTATATTCTCTAATATTCGATGTTACATATGTACGTTCCATCTGAGGATGGAGTTTGTTCGAATGGTTTAATCTACAAGACAGATTGCACTACATGCAGTAAGATACAACAAGAAAGTGTAAAATAAGTTTTTTTTATTTCACATGTTGTGAAGATTCTGCTGCTGAATAGGAACAAATATAAAGTAAGACTTTGAATCGCGCTATTTGTTACGGAGCTTCTCTTTCTGCCTTATAACATGTCCGTGGACACTATACGCAGAACAACGTGACTCTCACGTGGACAAGAGAGGAAAGGCGCGTTTTAATAGCGCTAGCTTAAGAATTTTACGCCCATGCATTTTGTAAAGTGGGTGATAGAGAGAAACGTGTGACGAGGGCCTCCCGACCGCTCGCCTGGTGCAGGTCTTTCGACTTGACGCCACTTCGGTGACATGCGCGTAGTTGGAGATGAAATGATGACGATTAGGACAACACGACACCCAGTCCCTGAGCAGAGAAAATCTCCAACCCAGCCAGGAATCGAACCCGTCTGTCACGCTGACCACTCAGCTACCGGGGCGGACAACCGGGTGATGTGTGACCCAGATGCTGCCGCTGCGGTCGCGTGTACCACGTTGACAGGCACATGCTGTATGCACAAGTCAGAGCGTTCGGCAGCACTTTCAACTTGGCACGCTCAAGACTGACGTTCACAACACCGTCCGTGTAGTGACGGCATTACACTTTCCTAAAACAGTGCACGGAGATCGGCGCAAATACTGTTGAGTGGTACTTAAGATAGGGAAATAAATTAGTGAAATCAAGGTGAAGTAGAAATTTAAAATTAATGAGAAACTTCGTTTAGCTTAGAAGAGTTACACTCTGGCAAACAATGGGCAGAGCAGAAGAGGCAATGACCGCGAAGTCAGCACATTCAGGAGAAGCTATCGTCCTCCCCCACGTAAGCAGAAGCTGTCGATTCAGCCGTCAGGGCATCGCCCGTCCGGCTCACGTGTTTCTCAATTGTCACACGTGATCAAAGGCCCTCGCCTACATTCCGAGAGCCAATGACCGACGTTAAGAAGATTCTTCGCGAAGCTTTTCGACGTGACAGAAGAGGCAACGACAGTGATGTTGTTCACCTCCAGTGAAGTGAATAAGTACGCGAGACGCAGTGGGCCCGACAGGAGTAGCTTTCAGTTCAGTTCCGGTACAGTCGGTGCTCAAGACCGTCATGCAGGAAGAAACTACATCGTACACAGAAGCACCGAGTCCGCCGCTGTAATGGAATAGCAAGCAGCAGCCTCGGCGCCAGAAGACAGAAGGTATTTGAGGCCAGATTTTTATGTACCCGAGTGACTCGTGAGGACGGGAAGGAGACAGCGCACATCAGCAGTCACATCCGAGTCGTCACCGTCCGATTCACGACTTCTTCCTCAATAATTAAACGGACCACCTCGCGATGCCCGTCTCCAGTCAACTGGGCGAAACGGCGACACGAGATACACACCGCCGTGCGTAATCAGACGCCGCCGCTCACGCAAGCAGAAGGCTTCGCAAACGACACAGTTGCCAGTATCCCAGCCAGAAACCCTTGTACAAAACTTTCAATAAAAGTTATCTTATGTAAAACTGCTGTTTCATTCTACCTCATACCTGAGCCAAGGATGAACCCACCCTGCAAAAATGTTGTTAAGAGAGAAAAAGTAATTTATTTAGTGTTTTTCACCCTGACATAATGCTTTAGAATCAAATGCCCTTTGCAGTAGTGCTCATCCTGACAGATGACCATCGCAAACAGAGAAAACCCAGTTACAGTACGGAGTAGAGAGGAGCGGAGAGTATTCGTTGTGAAGGGGTGCCGTCGAGAAAAGATACGATGTGTCAGGGGACGAAAAGCAGTTCGCTATAAAATTAACGAAGAATGCCAACAAGTTAGGAATTACTACAATAATAGTGATTGCGATATTTCTCTCGGCAGTTTAAACCGAGTAGGTGAGCGAGTAAGGTAACCAGGAAAATAACAATAGCTACAGTTGTATGCTATAGCATACAATGTAAAGAATTTCAGGCAAATAGTTTCAGATCAAGTAATGCTACAGTTAACGGTAACAGTCGAAGACACTAGCAGGAAGATAATCACGGAGTTACAGTTACAAGAACAATAGGTAAAGGCACAGAAACAGAGATAGTTGGAGAGTAGATGCAATTTCAAGATAGCATTCAGAGAAGGAGAGATGTTGCAAAAGATTAGTATTAAATTAAGGTGAGAGGTGCTAGGTTTTCGCTTTGGCTCGCATAGTTTCTCTTAATGCTGTTCAGTTCTGACACGTTTCTAAATGCATTCTTTTCAGGGGGGGGGGCGGCGGTCTTAATTATGCTGCCGCCCAGAGTACATACATTCTGAAGGCCGAAATGGGGTGTGGCGCTGTTTTAAATCCTTAGATGGTCCTTTGTACACTCCTGGAAATTGAAAAAAAAACACATTGACACCGGTGTGTCAGACCCACCATACTTGCTCCGGACACAGCGAGAGGGCTGCACAAGCAATGATGACACGCACGGCACAGTGGACACACCAGGAACCGCGGTGTTGGCCATCGAATGGCGCTAGCTGCGCAGCATTTGTGCACCGCCGCCTTCAGTGTCAGTCAGTTTGCCGTGGGATACGGAGCTCCATCGCAGTCTTTAACACTGGTAGCATGCCGCGATAGCGTGGACGTGAACCGTATGTGCAGTTGACGGACTTTGAGCGAGGGCGTGTAGTGGGCATGTGGGAGGCTGGGTGGACGTACCGCCAAATTGCTCAACACGTGGGGCGTGAGTTCTCCACAGTACATCGATGTTGTCGCCAGTGGTCGGCGGAAGGAGCACGTGTCCGTCGACCTGGGACCGGACCGCAGCGACGCACGGATGCACTCCAAGACCGTAGGATCCTACGTAGTGCCGTAGGGGACCGCACCGCCACTTCCCAGCAAATTAGGGACACTGTTGCTCCTGGGGTATCGGCGAGGACCATTCGCAACCGTCTCCATGAAGCTGGGCTACGGTCCCGCACACCGTTAGGCCGTCTTCCGCTCACGCCCCAACATCGTGCAGCCCGCCTCCAGTGGTGTCGCGACAGGCGTGAATGGAGGGACGAATGGAGACGTGTCGTCTTCAGCGATGAGAGTCGCTTCTGCCTTGGTGCCAATGATGGTCGTATGCGTGTTTGGCGCCGTGCAGGTGAGCGCCATAATCAGGTCTGCATACGACCGAGGCACACAGGGCCAACACCCAGCATCATGGTGTGGGGAGCGATCTCCTACACTCGCCGTACACCTCTGGTGATCGTCGAGGGGACACTGACTAGTGCATGGTACATCCAAACCGTCATCGAACCCATCGTTCTACCATTCCTAGACCGGCAAGGGAACTTGCTGTTCCAACAGGACAATGCACGTCCGCATGTATCCCGTGCCACCCAACGTGCTCTAGAAGGTGTAAATCAAGTACCCTGGCCAGCAAGATCTCTGGATCTGTCCTCCATTGAGCATGTTTGGGACTGGATGAAGCGTCGTCTCACGCAGTCTGCACGTCCAGCTGGTCCAACTGAGGCGCCAGGTGGAAATGGCATGGCAAGCCGTTCCACAGGACTACATCCAGCATCTCTACGATCGTCTCCATGGGAGAATAGCAGCCTGCATTGCTGCGAAAGGTGGATATACACTGTACTAGTGCCGACATTGTGCATGCTCTGGTGCCTGTGGTTCTGTCAGTGTGATCATGTGATGTATCTGAGCCCAGGAATGTGTCAATAAAGTTTCCCCTTCCTGGGACAATGAATTCACGGTGTTCTTATTTCAATTTATAGGAGTGTAAGATCTTGTCTTATAGTAAGCCCTGCCCTTGCTAACTATTTTTTCTCGTGGCTGAAGATCTGCGTCCTTTTTCGGTGTGAGACAAATTTGACAATTATTGGATGAGATTTCGAAGCACCTTATAATCCACGTACCACCCAGTGTCTACCTTACCTATGTCAATGCCTAATATTTCTCGTGCAACCTGTATAAGGAGGTCATCTGTGTCTTCCGGCTCATCTTCGCCGCCGGCTATTTTGCCTTTTCATGTAGACTGAAGCGAGGAGAAAGGAAACGGAAGGAACTATTAAGGTAAGCTGCACTGAGACCTTGCGCGGAATCAGCGGCAATGAGAAAAAAATGTATGCAACCCTGGAACTCGAACCCGGGGTCCGCTGCTACCTGATTCATTGCTCGTAGAGGCGAATCAGTTATATGAAAGCGTGCTGTCCGTTTATTCAAACATGTCACAAAGAACAGACATCGCATATTCCTAATATTTCGCCTTTACTGCCCTCTCTGAAATTCGTCACACACAAATTATTCTCGGGACCGAGAGCTGTCTGAAACTCCAAGTATAAAGCTCTGAAATGTTTAGCGATTCGTGGAACGTGTAACGAAAAGACATGTTAAACGCCACTGATGGGGAAGCGTTTACCGAGGGTGACAAAAATGTTGTTTCTACTCAAGTCGGATTTCAGTGTGGCTGTGAAGTTATCTGGTAACGCACAACAGGTTTAGGTGAAAAGAAGGTAATTGTTGGATGTTATTAACGGCCTCCCGATTCCGTCGAGACAGAGTTATTCAAAGAAAGTCTACGCCCAGTAGTGCGGAAGTACCCAAATCGTGCAGTATTAGTTCCGAGCATAGACAAGGACACCGATGGATTCATTACAAGGTTTCCACATAAGTAGCCTTGCAGAGTACTGTTGAACATGTTTTTTCGAAAACTGTCTTGAGCACCTAGTTCGAGAGAGCACATACAATGGAAATACACAAATAAAAAAAAAAAAAATTGCGTGACCCCGGTTACCAGAACTCGGGAAGATAAACTTTGGCTGTGGATATCGTATCAGATACACAGTCCCTTTGACTTTTTAAAGATGTCACTAAGCCCGACCACAGATGTGAGCAACCGTGTATGAGCAGCGCCTATTAGACAGACGGGGTCCGACAGCCGATCCGTTCCAGTCATTCCACCACGAAGGAGGTACACGGCTCGTGTTGTCTGTAGTTCAACCGTGCCTACACCGTCAATACAGCGGTCCGCATTGTTCGTTTGTGCCAGGAAGGGCTCTCAACAAGTGAAGTGTCAAGGCGAGTCGGAGTAAACGAAAGCGATGTCGATGACATGTCTCGCTCAGGATGCCCGGGGGCGACTACGGCAATCGATGACCGCTGCCTGCGGATTATGGCTCGGAGGTACCCCGACAGCAAAGCCAACATGTTGAATAATGCCTTTCGTGCAGCCACAGGACGTCGTGTTAAGACTCAAACAGTGCACAGTAACCTGCACGATGCACGTCTTCACTCCCGACGTCCGTGGCGAGATGCATCTTCGCAACTACGACACAGTGCAGCGCGGTACCGATGGGCCCAACAACATGCCGGATGGACCTCTCAGCATTGGCATCACGTTCTCTGCACCGATGAGTCTCATATATACCTTCAACCAGACAATCGTCGGAGACGTGCTTGGAGGCAACCCGGTCAGGCTGAAAGCTTTAAATACACTGTCGAGCGAGTGCAGCAACATAGAGGTTCCCTGCTGTTTTGGGGTGCCATTATGTGGGACCGATGTACTCTCTCGTGGTCATGGAAGGCGCCGCAACGGCTGTACAATACGTGAATGCCATCCTCCGACCGCTTTTTTAACTTCGTTTTTAGTGCAACGAGATCGGCAGTATACAGTATATTGCCAAGGCATTCGTCTTCATGGACGACAATTCGCGGCTCCATCGTGCACATCTTGTGGCTGACTTCCTTCAGGATAACGACATCGCCCGACTAGTGTGGCCAGCATATTCTCCAGACATGTGCCGGCCGGAGTGGCAGAGCGGTTCTAGGCGCTACAGTCTGGAGCAGGGCGACAGCTACGGTCTCAGGTTCGAATGCTGCCATGGGCATGGATGTGTGTGATGTCCTTAGGCTAGTTAGGTTTAATTAGTTCTAAGTTCTAGGCGACTCATGACCTCGTAAGTCAATGTTCATAGTGCTCAGAGCCATTTGAACCATTTTTCTCCAGACATGTACCCTATCGAACATACCTGGGACAGAATGAAGAGGGCTGTTTATGGCCGACGTGACCCTCCAACCACACTGAGTGATCTACGCCGAATCAGCTTTAGGAATGGGACAATCTGCCTTGATGAACTTGTGGATAGTATTCCACGACGAATACAGGCGTGCATTAATTCAAGAGGACGTGGTAGTGGGTATTACAGGTTCCGGTGTGTACACCAATCTGGGCAACCGACTCTGAAGGTCTCGCTATACGGTGGTACAACATGCCATGTGCCATTTTTATGAGCAATAAAAAGGGCGGAAACGATGTTTATATCGATCTCTGTACAAAAAATTGGAATAGTTTCCAGAACCAATGGAAGTGATGCTAAACTTTTTTTGATGTAAGTATTTTAGAGCATGTAGCTACAAAGATGCCTGGACTCACCGAGGGTGTCACTACAGAGACAGGCGTTAGTGATAATGACGTCGCCGTAGCGACGATGGTTACTTAAGTTATTAAATCAATCAAGAAAGCTAGGAGAGTAGTTGAGCAGAAAAGCGGTTGTTAGAATCTCAAACAGTGAATGGACATTATTTAGTTCCAGTATGATGGGTGTAGAGTAATTATAAGCCAAGTTTAAACATATTCTAAATCGTGCTGTGGAAAACTATGTGCCTAGTAAGCGAATGAAGGATGGAGAAGATACATTGCGGAAAATGATGATGAAGCAGAGACTGTTGCACTCTCAGTTCAACAGAGAGCACGCTAACAACAATTCAAGGTTAGTAGAGATTCGTGCTTCTGTGGAAAGATCGATGCTCGAGCATAAAGCTGCCACCGTCATACCTCAACAAATTATCTTGAAGAGATCGCGAGACTATTCTGGTCCTGCGTAAAACCGCTGAGTGGGGAGCGAAGCTTCAGCCTGGTGTGCTAGTAGAAAACAACAAAAGGAATGCTCAAGTTTTAAATTTCATGTTTTAGGAATATTTCACGCAGCAGAATCGTAGATACACGCAGTCGTTAAACTCTCGTGTCGACAGCACGGTAATGGACATTCCTAGCCTAGAGAAGCAGCTGGAACATTTGGTAGCAAATAAGTCGCCAGGTCCTTTCCGAATACCGATTCGGTTTCACAAACAGTACTCTACGGCATTGGCCCCTTACTTAGATTACATTTATCGTGAATCTCTCGCATAACGCAAAGTCCCAAATGACTGGATAAAAGTGACTCCTATGTACACTACTGGCCATTAAGATTGCTAAACTACGAAGATGACCTGCTACATGCGCGAAATATAACCGACAGGAAGAAGATGCTGTGATAAGCAAATAATTAGCTTTCCAGAGCATTCACACAACACTGGCGCCGCTGGCGACAACTACAACGTGCTGGCATGAGGAAAGTTTTCAACCGATTTCTCATACACAAACAGCAGTTGACCGGCGTTGTCTGGTGAAACGTTGTTGTCATGCCTCGTGTAAGGAGGAGAAATGCGTGCCATCACGTTTCCGACTTTGATAAATGTCGGATTCTAGCCTATCGCGATTGCGGTTTATCGGAGCGCGACATTGCTGCTCGCATTGGTCGAGATCCAATGACTGTTAGCAGAATATGGAATGCCGTGCAGGATGCCAACGACCTCGTATCACTAGCAGTCTAGGTGACAGGCATCTTATCCGCATGGCTGTAACGGACCGTGCAGCCACGTCTCGATCCCTGAGTCAACAGGTGGGGACGTTTCCAAAACAACAACCATCTGCACGAACAGTTTGACGACGTTTGCAGCAGCATGGACTATGAGCTCTGTTACTCTTGACGCTGCATCACAGACAAGAGCGCCTGCGATGGTGTACTCAACGACGAACCTGGGTGCACGAATGGCAAAACGCTATTTTTTCGGATGAATGCAGGTTCTGTTTACAACATCACGAAAGTGTGTATTCGTCATCGCCATACTGCTGTATCACCCCGCGTGACGGTATGGGGAGCCATTGGTTACACGTCTCGGTCACCTCTTGTCCGCATTGGCGGCACTTTGAACAGTGGACGTTACATTGCAGATGTGCTACGACCCGTGGCTCTACCCTTCATTTCAGCAGGATAATGCAAGACCACATGTTACTGGCCTTTCTGGATACAGAAAATTTTCGACTGATGCCCTGGCCAGCACATTCTCCAGATCTCTCACCAACTGAAAAGGCCTGGTCAATGGTAGCCGAGCAACGGGCTCGTCACAATACTCCAGTCACTACTTTTGATGAGCTGTGGTATCGTGTTGAAGCTGCATGGGCAGCTGTACCTGTACACGCCATCCAAGCTCTGTTTGACTCAATGCCCAGGCGTATCAAGGCCGTTATTACGGTCAGGGGTGGTTGTTCTGGGTACTGATTTCTCTGGATCTATGGACCCAAATTGCGTGAAAATGTAACGACATGTCAGTTCTAGTATAATATATTTGTCCAATGAATACCCGTTTATCATCTGTAGCTATTTTAATGGCCAGTAGTGTATAAGAACAGTAATAGGACGGACCTGCAAAATTACAGTCCAATATCGTTAACATCCATTTGCTGCAGAATTCTTGAACATACAGCGACGGAAAAAATCGCAACACCACAAGCAGTTGTGAGAGATAAACGAAAGTTGGTAGGCGTGTTTCTACAATTGAAAAATAGTGTCGATTTAAATTTCGCGCCAGTCGCATAAGAATGGTGTTAGTAGGGGCACTGTGAGGGTGCAGATCAGGTCTGCTGTAAATACACGCCGTGGCGGTTGTGAGCGTTAGTTACCTTCTAGATTGGACGTGGTGGTTTGATCTTAGCCAAGAATGCCTTTGAGGAGACAGAGACGCCATTACGATCATCTTAATGAGTTTGAACGAGGTCGTGTAATAGGGCCACGAGAAGCTGGATGTTCCTCCAGCGATTTCGCAGGAGACTTGGCAGAAATGTAGCACTGTATACTGGCAGCGGTGACCGCGAGAATGTACGGTCGCAAAAAGCTCGAGCTCCGACCGGTCACGTGGCGCTACCAAGAGGGAAGGCAGTCGTGTCTGGCGTACGTCTCTGGCACATCACATTTCTTCTGCAGTAGCAATTCGAACAGCAGTCGACGACATAACGAAATAAAAATCGATTACTTCAGGGACAGCCCCGAGCCAAGGCGCCCAGTAGCATGCATTTCACTGACCCCCAAACCACCGGCATTTGCGACACAAAACTGACATCGCAAACCATTACAACACAATGCGTGCCCGTTTCAATGCTTGCATTCAACATTCTGATCGTTACATCTGTTATTAACTTACCAGCATGTCACTTTTGCAACGGCTTATTTCGCGCTTACGTTGCCCTGTGATGCTGCAATGTTAATTACTTAAATATCCTACATAGACAGACGTATTCCCGAAATTTCATTACTCTACATGACTTTTTGTTCGTTTGTTGCTATGATATTTTTTTTTTTATCGCCAGTTCATTTGTCCAGTCGCGGAAGCCGTCAGGCTCTGATGCCACCCTGCAACACACCTCTGCCAGGCAGGCTGCATAGAGCATAACCCCTGTAAATCAGTAACTGCACAGTCCAGCGAGCTAAGAAAGTTGCAGCTCGGTCCGCAGAGGTCCTTCGTGTACACGAGACACTAGAACAGGTGGTGCACGCATCCGCGACAGGGTCACTGCTGCTATGGACCTTCTGCTGCATCCACCGTGTCACGTGCGGCCACTCGAATGTGAGTGTGAGTGTGCCTCCCGGGCAGTCCCGTCTTAGCCGACAATTGGTGCCCACCGCTACGAACCCAGTATCGCCTCCGACTGCACGCCGCCTTCGCTTCCTGTCCACAGTGTTAACTATACAGACGGCGCTTCTATGAAATCGGCAAAAAATCTCATACACCATTTAAAGAGTATTATGTCTTTGAAGAAAACTACACTGTCAAAAATTCCCTTTAACTAACAGCTAAAATTAAAAACTTTTCCATTCCTGATGATGGTAATTTCATATCCCTTAACGTAGTTAATTTACTTGCTAACATTCACATTTTTGAGACTATTAAAATTACTGATGAGAATCTTCTCCAACACAAAAACCTAATGTACAAGAAATTAAATCCTACAACTATTTCCAGTTTAACGCTGAAATATATTTTACGACCGTAAGCCTATGCCGTGCCCATTTGTATAACAAGTACGCTTGCCAACAATATTGTTAAACATCACAAAAGGCAGTACTTTAAGAAATTGGTGTCACCTGAGCAATTTTTCAGTCTTTAGGTACGGATCTTTCTGTGAGTGGTTGTATATAATTACTAAACATGGAGCTATTGTATCAGCACACTCAGAGGAACTTGACTGATATACAATCTGGAACGGAAACCTTGCCTTTAATAAGTGATTTAAGGTGCTTTGCTACACCGAGGATATATGCTTCTCATTTTGGCACTTTCTGTTGACTGGGCTTCGGGAATGCTTACTTCGTATTCTTTGCTGAAGGAGTTTCGGAAAACCACGTTTCTTAACTCTACTTTAGTGACACTGTCATCAGTGACTCCACCGTTACTTTCGCGCAGTGAAGGTACTGATTGCGTCTTGACACTGGTGTACTCTATGCATGAACAGAATCTCTGGGTTTTTCGACAGATTTCGAAACAGAGTTTTGTTGCGGAAATTATCAAGAGCATCTCGCACTGTAGTAACCGCTATATTTAGAACTTCTGCAAAACATTGCCAGTCTTGCGGATTTTGGATTCTTTTAGATTTGGCATGCTTTTTCGTTACTTCTGCAACAGCGATTTCACCCGTTTTGTCCATGGGGGATCAGTACCATCACTTATTAATTGATGTGGTATATATATCTCTCAATTGCAATCGATACTATTTCTCTGAAATCATTCCACATCTTTTCTACGCTTACATGATCAGATCGGAAGGAGTGGAGGCTGTTTCCTTAAAAATCGTTAAGAGCATTGTCAGCTTTTTTTAAACAGATGTACTTTAAGTTTCTTTTTGATGGTTGTAGGTGTTACAGTATTCAGTGTACAGGCAACTGACTTGTGGTCGCTAATCCCTGTATTCGTCATGATACTACCTATTCATCCAGGAATATTTGCTGCTATGAGGTCAAGTACGCTTTCGTAACCATTTATGCTTCGAGTGGGCTCACGAACTAATAGTTCAAAATACTTTTTTTAGAAAGCATTCAGTACTATTTCAGGTGACGTTTTAAGCCTGCCGCCGGCTTTAAACGTGTAAATTTTCCAGCATATCGAGGATACATTGAAATCACCACCGACTATAATTGTGTGAGTGGGGTACCATTTGAAATGAGACTCACGTTTTCTTTGAACTGTTCAGCAACTATATCCTCTCACTCGGGGGTCGGTAAAACGATCCAATTTAGTCCGATTGACAAGTACAGCCTCTACCCAACTATTTCGCAGGAACTATGTACTTCAGTTTCACTACAAGGTAAACTACTTCTGACAGCAATAAATACTCCAGCACCAACTATGTTTAATCTATCCCTTCTGAACGTTGTTAGGTCGTTTGAAAAAATTTCGGCTTAACATATTTCCGGCTTTAGCCAGGTTTCCGTACCTATAACTGTTTGAGCTTTAGTGCTTTCTATTAGGGCCTGGAGCTCAGGTTCTTTCCCAACACAGCTACGATAATTTACAACACCAATCGTTTCTACAACCACCTTACTGTGTGTTACCTGCCCCCTTTTAGACAGACGCCATTTCTATGTTTTCCTGAGACCCTCTAACCTAAAAATGCACCCCAGCCGCCCCCACTACCCGTGTAGTGGACTCCTGACCTATTAAGCGGAATCCAGAAACCCACTACCCTATGGCACAAGTCAAGGACTCTGAGGCCTACACAGTAAGATAACCACCCGAGCCTATGGTTCATACCTTTCATTTGGCTCTGCACCGAAGGACCACAGTCAGTTCTGTCGATGATGGTGCAGATTGTGAGCTCCGCCTTAAACTCGCTTAACCATATCCGCTAAACAAAACCAATCCAAAGCGACACACGCCATTGGCACCGACTGGGGCCACCACATGCTGTTGGCTGCGCCCTGTACTCTTCATGGCATCCGGAACACTCTTTACAAATCAGGAATGACTCCCCCACCTTGTGCACACTGCCGTCCTTCCCCTCCTTGGCAGCCATGTTATTAAGGGGGCCCAATTACTCGCCTATTATTGGAGTTCCGAACTACCAGCAAACTCACCTTCTGTGAACGCCCAGAAATTGCGTTCCAAGAAGCTTCCTCTGGAGGCCCTACGATCGGCCCCTCGCAAAGTCGTTCGCTGCCTGTCAGGCTTTGGAATGATCTCTCAGTCGACCACAGGTGAGGGATCAACCTCAGCGCTGTAGACCAACATAAATTTAGGCTAATGGCACCAGTGCTGCTCAGAAATCTGCAGTCTGAGAAGACAATTCACAAATGCAAGGGGAAAAGACACAACAATGCTGTAAGTGAATATCAGAGACTTATCTATTATAAAGAACGTTCCTAGATGTAGAAAGCGACCGAAATTGGTAATTCTACTTACGATGTTTTAAAAGAATTAACTGATATGGTAAAATAAACCAAGTCTGCTTTTCTTCATGGTTACGTGACGTTACGTATATATCTCTTTTGTATTTTTATTCATCCATGCCTTTCGTTTAAGCACTCACTCAAGCTAAACAGGTCTCTGCTGCCAAGTCATTATCACTTGTCATCGATGAAGGGTGAAAAACAAAGGAAAGGGTATTCACTTTCTTTTTCCTGATGGCGGATTTAAGGAGTGGGGATGCATAGCAAAAGCGCATTCTTACGCAACTTTGGTAAAAATAAACGTACGTTTATACCGTAACAGCGTTGCGTACGTGGATTACGACTCTAGAATCATATTGATATACTAAGAAGGACAACCAAATCAGCATCCGCTGAAAAGTGGATAGTAGCACGAGGAGATTTATTTTTACTTTCCAGACATTAATGCAGACTCTAGAAAATTCGAAGCCCAAGGGCCAGTTACAATCGAGTCTGCACAATTCGAAGGATGTAAGAAAAAGTTAGAACAATTAATTCTATTTAACTCTCCTTTATTCCAGATGGAATCAGGAAAAATCTAAATAAAATTTCGACTTTTTTTCTATTGTATTCCCAGTTTTCTTACATGTTATGTCCTTTTGTATTTGAAACGGAAGGCACGCACAAATCTTCAAAAATACATAAATTCAGCTTCATTCATTTTTTCAATACTGAACAAACTGTTACGAATGGATGCATTTTGTGAACTAAATTTCTTATAAACCACCTTATGTCTTTGGATTTAGCGTGTCACTTCTTATTTGTATCTGTGACTTCGGTTCCCAGACTAACCGTTAATGATTTAGCGTTCCGTTAAGCTATAACCTCCGACAAATACCCTTGCTACCCTGCACTGAGTAAGCCAATTCCATAAGCTTTCAGCAAGAGGCGGGAACTCGCCTCGCCGGTCTGCTTGCTCCCGCCTTTTAACAATTATCAGCAACATTATCTTTCTGCTCGATGATCGTTTGCAGCATGGATAGTGGAATCCCGAAACAATTCGTCACCTACTACTTCTCGAAGCATTCCACAGCGTCGAAACTCGTTTCTGCTTTACGAAAGTCGAAAACTTCCTGGAAGGTATTCTGACGTGAAAACGTCTAGTTTCTCCTTGGTCGGAGTTTCTTATATGACAAAATGGCGTCAGATTTGAATCACTATTAATTACGAGACTGACAGTGCGCAAACAAAGGTTAAGTCCACGTGGTTGTCGCTTATTGCCTGTGTTGGCATATGCGGGTCATTGTTAGGAATCATCTTTGTGTAAAGTTGTAAACTGGTGTAGCTGTAAGCTAGGATTCTCATTCGTGAGTCATTGCGATGAACAGCTTAGGGAGCGCCGCTAGGAGTAACAGAAAATAAAAATATTCGCCGGAATATAAACGAAAATCTATATTGAGTTTAAACCTACGACACAAAGGGAGAGTTCGTCTCAGGACTTGTAAATATGCTCTAAATTACAGAAAACGCGAGAAAAGCCTAAAAAGGGCAGCGCTGAGAGAAGGCGACAGCTCCCTCAGAGTCGGAAAAAAAGGAAGAAATTGCGCAACGCGATAACGTACTCAAAGGCTATATCGTACCCCAGCCACTGAAAAGTCCAAAATTGTGAGTGTGACCACTGTAATAAAGATATTGATAACTTAATTTCATATTAATATGAAACACATGTTACGATTTTATCCCGACGTTTTCACGAAAAATCTACGGCGCAGACCTGAACTGCACACACAGAAATTTATTTGCAACGGATTAATAATATGCTGTGGTATTTCGTGCACTGTTAAAACAACTGATGAAACAGACAGAATTATCTGGTGTAAGCTAGGCGTTGACTTTTAATTATAGAATGTCTGCGGGTCGTTTTGATATGACAGTCGCCTCGATTAGTGAAGAAGTTGCTTCGGTTTTCTCGAGGCATTTGGGAACAGGTTGAAACAAACGATTAACAACCGTCGACTGCATACAGTCGCAAAGGCTGATTTCAAATGTCTTTGGTAACTGTAAAGCTACTTCACCTGGGTAGGGGGGACAGCTACTAGTCGGAGGTAAACACTTCCCCCTCACAGCGTTCTAATGTTGCCGGCTACACTATGCCACTCAGCGTCCGATGTAAACACAGCCGACAACAGGAAGTGTGACAGGTCTACCAGACCGAGTTCAGAGCAGGAAACGGCCGGGGTCCCCGGTGGTCTAGTGGTAAGGGGGTCTGGAACGTTCCAGCGCCTCGGCTGGGGCTATTCGCCCCAGCCGGGCCGGGGTTCAATCCCCGGCCGGCGCTGGAATTTTCAGACTTCCGAACACTAGCCTCCACCTCTGCCCTGGCATGTGGCGCATGCCGGGCACCCCCGTGGGGTCCGTGCTTCGGATCCCACGTGGAGATCACTCCCACAATATAAAATATACCTCATTATGCTGCTGCAATCACTTATTTTAAATTTTAATACGCACACTTTCTTCACCAGACCGCATCTGCATATATTTTCCAGGTACTTTCTACATATTATATCTCACTGTCAAAAGAAACAGCATAGTATCATGAACATTTGTAGGATTACAACAATGAAATAATATCCTTACTAAAAAAAACTAATACGTTTTATTTTCGTTTTTGTTCTAAATGCTGCTAAGATAACTACAAGAAATTGGAAGCTGTTTTGGTATTTAATAATCAGTAATTAGAAAAATAAATTTGGCTATAATACTGATACATATATTAGATATTTACTTAGTACATTCTCAGTGCAGGAACAGGATAAATTCTTTCAATGTCAAAAGAAATGCAAAATATTATATCAATTTTTTTTAATTATTCAAGAGTCAAAATGAGATTATGATATGACACAGGTCACTAATGAGGTACTCTCTTTCTTTGTATGAAAGAGGATAATTATCCTGGTTTTATGTGAGCTGAATGTTAAATTAAACAGATAACATTTAACATTTAAAAAACGAATTTCTTGACGATTTTTCTGACAGGTCTACATGTTTCATATTATATTTCTGACGGTAGTTAGCTGACATCCTCTCAGGCTCAGCTTTATATGAAAGTACCTTGCAGGTCAGAAAATAAATTTTATTACTACCTCTACAGATTCAGTTGGTCTATTGTTGTTGTACTATTGTTGCATTGCGAGAGAGAGACTGCTACTATAGCTGTTTTCTTTTTCTATTAAATTCCGTGCCATATCTCCATTCTAACTGCTAAAAGGCGTGGATAAAACTTTTAGCAATACTATTTCCTTTTCACCACATCGCTGCTAGGTGTCGCTACTGGTCCCTCACACAGTCAGTTGTCTGTAGCGCAGGGCTTGGCTACCAGTGGGCTCTAGCGGACCTGGCGACGACTCACTCTGCCGGGATTTGCTGCTTCATTCCTGAACGAGTACGCCGGCTGAAATACCCGCTAAATCCTCACACTAAACGAGAAGCGTAATAGCACCAATACCAAATAAGGCAACTCGTGGTCAGTGCGAATATTTTCAAACCACCACTATGATAACTCCTAGCTGAAAATACTGATACAAACTATTTGCAGAGGAATGGAGCACCTTACAGAAGCTGATTTAGAGGAAAATCAATTTGGAGGGAACAGCACCTATATTTATAACATCTTTCGATACAGAAAAAACTTTTGACGATGTTGACCAGAATATACAGTTTGAATTTAAGATGCAACCAGGAATAAAATATAGCGAGCGAAGCATTACTTAGAACTCCACCAGAAACGAGACAGCAGCTGTACGAGTTGAAGGACATGAAAGAAAGGAAATACGTGACAAGTGAGTGAGACAGGATTCTAGTCCATTCCCTGATGTTATTCATTCTTTATACAGGGTGTTTCACAAATCATGCTTAACACTACTCAGGGCTGTTCAGGGGACGTAACTGATGAAGTTTTACATAGGAATCTACTTCTGAAAACGTCATCCAGCGACGCTACAGAGCGTCAAAGTTATAGATACCGGTGCCTACAAAAATAGAGGGATCCCACGAAGATGTTACAACCTTTCTAAGATGATGCAGATGGAAAAATGCATAAATTTGAGATTATGTCCTTGTACCGGAAAATTATAACAGAGAACCTTTCTGTTACCTCAGTATGTACCGTTATCGTTGTTGCTAAGATGTAGGACAGGAAACTTTCAGGTGTGGTGGTACGGAACGAGAGAAGAAAACAATGTGCAGTACACATAGGCTGTTAAATGCATACATCAGGAACCATGAGCACTTGTTCATCTTCGCTAGCGTTCTTTGTAGGAACTATATCGCTTCTGTCCGATATTTTGAGAATGATACAATTATTTTTTCCTAAAACCTAGCAGCTGAATAGTGCTTGAAACGATATAAATGGTACTTATGATTTATGGTATGGAGACAGAAACGGTAGTTCACTTTAATGATAACAATATACAGCAAAATTCAGTAATGTTTCTGCAAAATGCCATAACACCCAAATCCTGAAATATAATCGGATATTTCGAATGTGGTACGACACCAGCTGTACGGTTTACTGGACAGATACAGAGTTTTCCGAAATTCTAGCACTTTTAGAGAGAACTAAGCGACCACATTTTTAATTTGAACCCCCGTACGGAAACGTATACTTTCCGTGCTACAGCCGTTTGAATACATGTTTGCTAGGTGGGTATGCAACAGGGTAGCCATCGTGGGATGGCGGAAGGGGTGGGGGAAGATGCTTACTTCGGATGTCATTCACCGTCAGCCCTGCCACTCTGACAAGGT
Source organism: Schistocerca gregaria (assembly GCF_023897955.1). Taxonomy (NCBI): domain Eukaryota; kingdom Metazoa; phylum Arthropoda; class Insecta; order Orthoptera; family Acrididae; genus Schistocerca; species Schistocerca gregaria. The sequence goes on along the minus strand of NW_026061840.1, from coordinate 1,110,551 downwards.
TCGTGCGTCACTCAAGTGTCTCTCAGTATTAGAGAAATATTGCGGAGTGCACTTTTGCCGAATACACCGATATGATCCTACTGTATGGCGAAGTTCGTCGCCTTTATCAAGCTCGTTCTCAGCAGCGTCCAACTTCACGGCATACGCTTTTCGCCACAACTGCGCAACGACTTTGAGATAATGGTGCGTTCACCGTCAGCAGGGGTGACTGCAGTGCTACAAAGAGACGCAGCGCACCTAAGTTTCAAAAGGCCGTATTGTAAAGAAGAGTGTTTCTGAAAACTTATCAAGTTTCCTTTCAGTGAGTGGAATTGTGGAACTATCGATGTACTGGGTCACAGCTAATGACTTACTTGTACAAGTGGTCGCGTTACTAACATGTTTTCCGACGGCTGTAGCGAGGAAACGGTGAGTTACAGGAGATGGGTTCCAATTCAGAATACGAGTATTGTGTACTCATTCCCCATCTACACTTATCAAGTTTCCTTTCAGTGAGTGGAATTGTGGAACTATCGATGTACTGGGTCACAGCTAATGACTTACTTGTACAAGTGGTCGCGTTACTAACATGTTTTCCGACGGCTGTAGCGAGGAAACGGTGCGTTACAGGAGATGGGTTCCAATTCAGAATACGAGTATTGTGTACTCATTCCCCATCTACACTAGGAGTTTGTAACGGAAATTTCGGAACATCGTGCATGTTTCCGGTATATTGTACAGTTGTTGTTCCACCATAATAGAAATTTCGAATACATTTCATAATTTCTGAGAGCTCACAAGGCGCGACTACCGTGTCCGCAGTATAAAACCCAGGGGGCCTCTTGCGTACGGGGGCTCTGACGCCCACGAGAACAACTGTAGGTAGAGAGCGCAACACAGCTTCTTTGATGGACATTTCACTCTAATGCTGCCAGATGTCTCTATTTTTAGAGGTATCTTGAACAGCCTCGCACCAGCTTTAAGCTCAAAGCCGAATGTCCCAAATTCTGGCCACTGCTAACATTCTGAAATACACTATCCGATCAAAAGTATCCAGACATCTGGTAGTGGACTTCAATATGCGGTATGACCACCTTTTGCCATTACGAGGGGTTAACCTCTGCTGGGAACGCTTTCAGTGTAGACGATATTTTATGCATCACACATGTTGAGAGTTTCATCTGTGTGTACGTACGTGACAGTACACTGGCCAACAAGATCTCCACCTCTCTCCCCAATTTTGGAGCTATATGGGATTCTCCTTGCAACCAGGTCGAGATTTTGACGATGTAACAAATCAATTGAACTGAATATGGTACGACATCCGTCAGGAGGACATCCACCAACTTTATCAATGAAAATCAAGTCGAATAGCTGCTTCCTTAAGGGCCAGAGGTGGACCAACGCGTTATGACTTTCTCCTGAATGAGTCACCCAATTTAACAGCAATTGTTATCATTTGTTTGCCTTTACACGTACATCACATCTAACAATTTCCTTCACTCTGGGATAATTTATTGGTGGTACTGTTTAGAGTGTAAATATGCAGGGTGTATCAAAAAGGATCAACCGATTTTTTTAAAAAAAGTAACTATTATGTTATTCGACATATGTACGTGAATAGCGTACTGCTGGAAAGAGCAAACCCTACGGCTTTACATGGTTACCGCTTGGCAGCAGCACTGTCCGACCATTTCAGTCCTAGTAAAAATGGTGTCGCGGCGACAGGAAGCGTTTTGTGTTCTGCACTTTGCGCAGTGTGGGCAGTAATAAGTGTTCGACGTGACTTTCGTACAAGGTACGATGATGATCCTCCTACAGCACAGAGCATTAGATGATGGCATCAACGATTAAGAGAAAGAGAAGGTTTGCGGAAAGGCGAATCGCCGGGCCGTCCCCGAATGCCTGACACAGACGTCAAACGCATCCGCCACAGTTTCACGAGGGGTTCGCAGAAATCCGTTCGCCGTGCAGCTCGAGAGCTCAGCACGTCCCCGATGTCCGTCTGGCGTCTCTGCGTCGACGTTTATGCATCAAACAATATTAAATTCAGCTAATGCGAGCTGTTCGTGAGGGCGATAACATCGTGTGAAGTTCCATAATTTCACTCTTGTCAAGGTGGAGGATGGCCGTTTTCTCCCACAGTCAGTGTTTAGTGACGAGGCAACACTCCATTTACACAGAGAAGTGAACTGTCATAATGTGACAATATGAGGTACGGGACAACCACATGAAGGTGTACAACATAAAATAGACTCTCCTAAATTTAATGTATTTTGTACAGTTTAGAGGGAAAATGTGTATGATTCATATTTCTTTGCCGGAAACACTGTTACAGTAAGCATATATCTCGATATGCCTGAAAACTTTCTCTTCCCACATGAACGACTTCATTTTCCAATGCGATGGGGCACCGCGACAGTGGCATCTGGAAGTGTGGGAATTTCTAAATCAAACGATTGCTGAACGATGGATCGTTCACACTGGACTAAATCACTCACCCCTAGACTACTAGACTCCAAGGTCACCGCACCCGACTATATGTGATTATATATGTATGGTTTTGTAAGAGACTCTTTATGTACCTACATTACCAACAGCAATAAATGAACTGAGACATCGCATAACAGCACCTGTGGAAACTGTAACTCCAGACATGCTTGCTGCAGTGTTGGTACAATTTGAACACCGCATTGACATGTTCCGTGCATCTCAACGATGCATATTGAACACCAATGAAAAGGATGAAAATAACTTTTTTAGTTTTCGTACATCAAAGGACAAAATTCATTGTATTCATTGTATATGTTTCTTAGTTCCAGAAATATAGACGGCCCAGGTCGGATGATTGTTTTTGATACACCACGTATAGATAATGCACTTCAAAACCTCACAATAATTAGGCCACTACCAAGATGGGAGACAACAAGTAGTCACACATGCGTCTTTGCATGTGTTGGATAAAAAGTGGTAGCACAATGCCATAACATGACGGATGTGAGTCATTCGGTACGCACACTTTCTGTTGCTGACAGATGGTGGGCTGAAGTAGTAAAGTCATCAGCACAAGTCGTGTTTGAGTCAGTTGCAGTGTGTACTCTCTCTGAGTTGGAGAGGCTAGCTCGAGTGCCTAAATAGTATGTTTGGGAAACACGAAAAAGGTGCTTGGGTGCAGACTGGAAGGGCACGTGGTCGGAGCGCGCAACAATCTTTCCTTCCAGCGCTGCATTCTACCAACTTACACGACGCCAAACGACGAGCCCTGTGCAGGAGCACCGCATACGTGGCAGCGGGACATACTGGGACATCCACCGTATTCATCCGGTAGAGTCCCCCCAATTATGGCCTGATCACCCAAATGAACGAAGTATTTCGTGGCACGTCTTACAGCAAATGATAAGGCACCATATGGCGGTCCTAGCGAGACATCATCACAGATGGATGCACTGACAGTGTATGACATCTTTCATGTGGGTGTGGAAAGTGATCGAGACGCGAGACGGAAATGTGATCAAGTGTATTTTAGTCAAAGAAGACTGACATGAATTATAGCCAAACTGCCACTACTTTTCATTCACCTCCATGTATATTACCATACCCGTTTATTTTTACTCATAAAAATTTGTCAGTAATCTTGTATGAAATGTTTTCACAATTTTGGTTTGTTTTCTAGATGTATAGCAATTCGGTAAGAAAAATGGAAGAGTTTGATTTTTACTTACAATACTGCTCTGGCTGCACATTTTTCTGGGATCGGAACTGATGCCCTTAGCGTGAATGTTTTCTGGAAGATGAGGAAGGCAATTGTAACCTGAGAGCTTTTATCATCTGCTTTTCTGGGGTTCCCATTGCACAGAATTAGTTCATGCTGACTATTTACTGAACTTTGTTGCTGCCTTAATCCTCAACAAAATTTTATATGAGGAGCTTACACACAAAAGCAAACATGTCAGGAATTTAAAATAAATGAGACACAGAATGGAACAAAACAAACAGGATAAGCAGAACCTAGATAATCATACAATTTAAGTGAAATCAAACATTTGCCAAGATACAAGCCTAGGAAAATATATCTGTGTCCACATACACATTTTGTGTGAAGGATAACTAATCCATTACATCCAGTCGAGTGATTTCCATTCCAGTCACACTGTTTCTCTAATGCAGAGCAACTGTTTGTGCTTCTGTGTTCCCGCATAATATGTTGCATAGCACTAATAATTACTATTATTAAAAGGACACAGTTACTTATGCACTGACTCCACTTTTGATAGAATAGGAAAACTTCTAAGAAAAAGGCCAACAATTGTAACAAAAGAGGAATACAATGAGATCTACAATCAGTGACTCAGCTAAGAAACCTTGCTCGCCAATGTACATCTTGTAGGTCCTTAGATAGGGATTTCACATTAAATGTGTGAAATAAAATGCACTTCCATACACAAGTACAAAGCTATGGGAAACACTCATACTCATGTTGAGACAAATTCCCAACTAGATGTAAAAGAGCAGATGAACCACTACAAAACCCTTTCCTTGGACAAAAGCAAAAGTACTTTTCAGCCATCCAGTCTAAGATAATAGGAAAAAAAGATGTTGATGGTTTACAGTAAACTATTTTTTAAGAAGCCTGCCGAAATCACTAGTACCTAAGTTGGAACACAACCATCACCGATGATATTTCCATGTTGCCTGTGACTGTTAAGAAAATTATTCTGGTTTGCATGTAACACTTACGTCAAAGAATACTTCTAAAGATAGTTAATGCCACAGTTACGTCATTTTATTCTGGCATGGTGATCTGAAACATTTCAAATCATTGTGAAGTACAGTTTTTTCTGTGGTATCACATACTACACTATAAAAATATGTGAAATGATATGGTATAACAAGCATTATACAGTAAGAGGTAAGTTATTTTGAAAGAAAGAAGAAGATTTTTGGTTTTGAAAATCGCTCATGGTTCATGTAATGAATATTTTCATTCTTGATTTGATTTACAGATATGAACTGCCTTTTGGCCTAAAAGTAAAAGGCATTCACACTGCAGTATGCTATTTTCCTTCTTATGTATGCCCAAAATAAGTTTCATGTTGACTGTGATAAATTGCATTTAGTAGATATGTTCATTTTTGGATGTCACCTTCTCATCATTTGCTTGGGCCTTTGCCCCGCTTCAACACGGGGTTGACCCTGTTACTATAGAGTTGGCAATGTTAGTGTCACAGAGAGTTGTTGCCAGATGCCCTTTGTGTCACCATCATGTACCCCCCAGAACAGAAGTAATGTACCCTAGCTCTCTGCGTCTAGTGTAAGCCATGAAATAGTGCAAATGTTTTTCAGATGTCTGTAAGTTGTGTAACTGAGGTGGTACATGGGGACCAGCCCCGTATTTACCATGTGGGATATGGAAAACTGCCTAAAAACAACATTCAGGCATGCCGTCCCTCGTTGTTAACCTGCTGGGCTGATTCAGTCCGGGGCCGGCGCACCTACCCAAGTCCAGGAAGCAGCACATCAGTGCTCGTGGGTAACCTGTTGTTTCCTTCTCAGAAATTCATCTATGGAATAGCACTTGTCAACTTTCATTATCAGCCAGCACCTTGTTAATTAAAGGGAGGTGGTCAAATATTTTTATGGCTGCATGATATGCTTCTTTCTGTGCTACAACAAGATTAAGTCCCACTGTTTTCCTCCTAGTATTGTATTTATGAATGCTAGTATTATTTTCAAATTGTGCTGATCCTTCAAAACAAACTTTGTAAGAGTGTATGTGTTGTGAGGCTACCTAATTTCTTTATCTATGTGAAGTTTGTGGATAGGCACTGTGTATTTGTGAGTGTGTGTAGTGGGAGGGAGCAGAGGCCCCCTTTCTAAATATGACATCAATGAAAGAAGGAAGTCAAATTTTCTAGTGCTGTCATTGACACTTATGGCAATCACATTTATAGCAAATGTTGCTGCACTCAGTTTTATAATTCTTGTTCTCATCACTATGTACCCCCAAGTAATTTTAACAATCAGCCTTCACATATTTCTTTTCTGTAATGCTTCATTATTAGTGATGATTTGTCTTTCCTTATTCAGTTTTGTACAAGATGCCTTTTCTTTGTAAATGGGGTGTTAGACCATTTATTGAGAACCAATGAATGACAGTTTCGAATATTTCATTTATTGCTCCGTGCTTTTGAGGTGAATTAAGAGATCTATTTTGCCTTTACTGATAAAGTTGCAGACAATTACCCTTCAGCAAATTCATGTTGAGACCTAGAGAAGAAAATTCTGGTCTACAAAGAGTGTCACAATTAAGAAATGTTAACTGTGTTCTTTAATGCTTCAACAGATTGTTACCCATAATATAGGCGTGCATTTGCCTTGCAACCATTCCAGAAAATGGGAATGGTGTGTCCTTTTTAGTCACAATGCCTTGTTGCTCCAGTGACATACAATAAACTGCCACAAGAGGAGGGGCTCTCAGACTAGATACATTAATTATTTATTCCACAGACCCACAAAAGAGGGTATCCTCCTGGGTGTGGAACATGTCCATCAGTATTGGAATAGTACCTCAGAATCAAACTAAACAGGAGGTCCTGCCTGAGACCCAGGTATAGCTGCTTTCATTAAATGAAACTATATTGTTCCATTTCATTCAAAACTGAGGTGCTATTCCATGACAGTTTGACAACCTCTGTGGTGCTCTTTGTGTTTTGGGGGAATAAGTGGACTGAGGAGGGAGGCATGCTGGGGCAAACAGTGCAGAGCCACTGTGCCAGGGTGGTGTAGTGGTTCGTGCATCTGCCCAGTGAGCAGAGGATCTGGGTTCAAATTTTCATTCATCTCTTCAGTCTACATGTATACTGCATAGTTGGTTGAGACTTGTAAAGGTCCATGGAACCATAAAGTATCTTTTCGTTTTGATGGTCATTCATATCAATGTTATTTTCAGTTTCAAGTGACAACTGAAAGAACAAACTAATAGTCTTATCTCCCTTAATAATACCCTTTTCGGCGACGGAGAGAATACAGGCAAATGATTTAATAGTGATGCATCAGTCATCTAATCCGAGTTAGTTAGTAGGATACATGTTCTATGGATCATAATGATGAGGAATGTGTCATTTTACATTCGTTTGCAAATTAATTTATGCATATGGTTACATTATGAACATTTCTAATGTTGAGAATATCATGATTTTGCCATGTATCAAAAAAATATGAGGCGTACATAAAGTCCAGGAACACTTTCAATTATTTATTGCACAAGAATCAAACAGTGTGCAGCTATCATACATGTGTCATTTCAAAGAGACACTGAAAGTTTTGTTTTTAATGTATACCACCACAGTGTAGTTTCGTAACTTGCGGATAGTCACAAACGTGGTGTGTTGAGGTGTGGAGTGAGCTTTCTGTGTGTTGGCGTCCAACAAAAAACTAGTGTGGTAAGGAGCCACCAACAAGGAAGGCCATTTACCACTGGCACAACAAATTTGTTACGATGGGTTGCTTGTGCCCGGGAAAGAGAAGCAGACGTCCCATCTACATCTACATGACTACTCTGCAATTCACATTTAAGTGCTTGGCAGAGGGTTCATCGAACCACAATCATACTATCTCTCTACTATTCCACTCCCGAACAGCGAGCGGGAAAAACGAACACCTAAACCTTTCTGTTCGAGCTCTGATTTCTCTTATTTTGTTTTGATGATCATTCCTACCTATGTAGGTTGGGCTCAACAAAATATTTTCGCATTCGGAACAGAAAGTTGGTGACTGAAATTTGGTAAAAAGGTCTCGCCGCGCCGAAAAACGTCTATGCTGTAATGACTTCCATCCCAACTCGTGTATCATATCTGCCACACTCTCTCCCCTACAACGCGATAATGCAAAACGAGCTGCCCTTTTTTGCACCCTCTCGATGTCCTCCGTCAATCCCACCTGGCAAGGATCCCACACCGCGCAGCAATATTCTAACAGAGGACGAACGAGTGTAGTGTAAGCTGCCTCTTTAGTGGACTTGTTGCATCTTCTAAGTGTCCTGCCAATGAAACGCAACCTTTGGCTCGCCTTCCTGACAATATTATCTATGTGGTCCTTCCAACTGAAGTTGTTCGTAATTTTAACACCCAGGTACTTAGTTGAATTGTAGTATTTATCGAGTAATCGAATTCCAACGGATTTATTTTGGAACTCATGTGGATCGTCTCACACTTTTCGTTATTTAGCGTCAACTGCCACCTGACACACCATACAGCAATCTTTTCTAAATCGCTTTGCAACTGATACTGGTCTTCGGATGACCTTACTAGATGGTAAATTACAGCATCATCTGCGAACAGTCTAAGAGAACTGCTCAGATTGTCACCCAGGTCATTTATATAGATCAGGAACAGCAGAGGTCCCAGGACGCTTCCCTGGGGAACACCTAATATCACTTCAGTTTTACTCGATGATTTGCCGTCTATTACTATGAACTGCGACCTTCCTGACAGGAAATCACGAATCCAGTCGCACAACTGAGACGACACCCCATAGCTCCGCAGCTTGATTAGAAGTCGCTTATGAGGAACGGTGTCAAAAGCTTTCCGGAATCAACTTGAGATCCCCTGTCTGTAGCGGCCATTACTTCGTGCGAATACAGAGCTAGCTGTGTTGCACAAGAGCAATGTTTTCTGAAGCCATGCTGATTACGTGTCAATAGATCGTTCCCTTCGAGGTGATTCATAATGTTTGAACACAGTATATGCTCCAAAACCCTACTGCAACCGACGTCAATGATATAGGTCTGTAGTTAAATGGATTACTCCTACTACCCTTCTTGAACACTGGTGCGACCTGCGCAATTTTCCAATCTGTAGGTACAGATCTATCGGTGAGCGAGCGGTTTTATATGAGTGCTAAGTAGGGAGCTATAGTATCAGTGTAATCTGAAAGGAACCTAATCAGTATACAATCTGGACCTGAAGACTTGCCCGTATCAAGCGATTTGAGTTGCTTCGCAACCCCTAAGGTATCTACTTCTAAGAAACTCATTCTAGCAGATGTTCGTGTTTCAAATTTGGAATATTCCATTTGTCTTCCCTGGCGAAGGAATTTCGGAAAACTGCGTTCAATAACTCCGCTTTAGCGGCACAGTCGTCGATAACAGTACCATTGGCACTGCGCAGCGAAGGTATGACTGCGTCTTGCCGCTTGTGTACTTTACATACGACCAGAATTTCTTCGGATTTTCTACCAAAGTGTGAGTGAAGTGAATGAGGAGTGCATACGAGAGACATCTATAAGGAGTCTGAGAAAATCTGTGCGTCATGCATCCCATGATCTCAAAATAGCTCCAATGACATAGTGGAAAGTCCTGCTACAGAAGGTGTCAATGAAATCATTCAAACTGGAGCTAGTGCAGGAACTCAATGATGATGACAAAGACAAGCATTTTGAGTTTTGTTCAGAGTTGCAAAAACTGAATGAGGATGGTAATGGCTTTGATTACATAATATTTACCAGGGAAGCCATTTTTCACACTAATGGGAAAGTGAACAGGCATAATTGTCATATCTGGGGGTACAAAGCATCCACACGAATGCATTGAATTTGAGCATGAGTCCCCAGAAGTGAATGTTTTTTTTTTGTGCCTTGTCATACCAAAAACAGCACAGGCAATTCTTCTTCACTGAGAGCACTGTTACTGGATATTCCTACTTTGATATCTTGCAGCAATGGCTGATACCTCAAATGCAACTGGACCCTTCATTCATCTTTCAGCAGGATGGAGCTCCAACCCATTTTCATCGTGAAGTTTGTGGGTGTGTGAACACAGAGCTGCTGCATCGATGGATCGGCCTTGCTACAGAAGAGGACAGGTGTTTCACTAAATGGTTCCCCAATCACCACATCTCACTCCGTGTGACTTTTTTTCTGTGGGGACACATTACAGATCTGGTGTGTGTACTGCCTCTACCACATGATGTAGCAGTGCCCTGTTTGTTTGGAAGATTTTTACAGGTTTGCTTCAGATTGCAATATGTATGATATCTGTGCAATAATTACTTGAAAGTGTTCCTGGACTTTATGTACACCCTATATAAAGGTATGATAGGAGTGGCAGGCTTGTTAACATGGTGCTGAAATGTACAATGGTAGCTAACGAAAAGCTCTGTTTGATGTGTTGCAGACACTACTGGCTATAACAACTCCCACATTTAGGTATTTAAATATTATTCTAATGTTCTCGTAAGATAAGGCATAGTATTCACTATACTATTGTTAAAAACAGCATTGTTTATTAAACATGTTATCTTCTATATGAACCTTAAAAATTATTTAGATTTGTTTCAGCTATTGCCACATGATTTACAGTCACTTCAACTTAAAAAAATATACGAAAAAGGAGACAAACATTTTTTTCAAGGCACTTTCTTGATCCTAAATTACCACAGCATTACATTTAAATGTTTAGCAGCCAATACCATTTTTCACAGCACCTGACATTTCTTGTAACTGTACCCAAGATGTAGTCTGGAATGTCTGAAACACCATTATCATTAGTTACCTTTATAATTCAGTCAATATATGTATTATATTTTCTTTAGCAACAGTCCTTCTCACACAGGCAAGCAAAGCCACAAACATTTCATCCTGGTTACTGTAAATGCACTCCAAGAACTAGCACCTCTACTTTGTGCAGTACTCTGTTTCACCCATAGCAGTTCAATATACCAGACTGTACACAAAATGTTCACCACATCTTGTACTTTTTCTGTAAAATGTTTGTGTTTCTGACCCTGCACAATTTGTCAGATACTCCCGGCAGTACACACTGTTGAGTATTAATCAAATCCCAGGGTAGCTTGCTTGGAATCATTTCAGTTAAGACACTAATCCCATGTTCCCTGTGATCTTAACTGTCTTGGGGTGATTTCCATGCTTCAATGTAGCAAGCTGTACAATGATAACTGTAACTGAATGCAGAAAATTAAGAATTGGAAATATAACAATAATAGACACAGTGTAATCCAATGAGCAATTCTACGTTCACTTACTCATTTATATTTCAGCTTTCTATTCAATTGGAGGCTTTTTCCCCCATCATTTGTAATGAATAACCATGTCTCTGAGCTGGCAATTATAATACCAACACTTCTAGGGATACGAGTTGTGACATTTCACACCTTCCAAAAGCACATGAAAATATTCTGAATTCAAATTTTGAAGATGGAACATTTTGGTGCTACATAGGCACTGTAATACACAGATGGAACACGATTCAACAGCAGAAACATATTACAAAATTAGATACTGTTATAAAGAGAAGATCCCTGATTTTGTTGTAGCAACTCAATATCATTCCTGTGTTTAGTCACTTCTCTGCCAATTCAGTTACAGTTACCTTGACAGAGAGAACACTTAAAATAGCAGAATGTCTGTGCTAGTAGTAAGTGGCATGCATTCTAATGTCTTACAAAGGTTGAATTGCAATCACACAATTCAATTTCTGAGGTTTAGAAGCAGTTTATGTTGGGATCACTATAAAACCACTTACATGCTACTTTGGCCCTCGAGATGTGCCAATGACTCGGATGGCTTGCTGTCAGATGCATTTTGATCTTTTTGGGTGTACAAGGGCTGTGGTCCAGATGATCACACACATTGTCTGCGAATTTTAGATGCTAAAGTGAAGAAAAGTTTTCAGTCGCAGCTATTGATTTGCGTTAAAACAGGGATTTAACTTTGAGTATTGCACCATAAACCTGTTTTGATAGTAAAACATGCAAAAACTAAGCTCATTCTTCACCCAGAGAGGTGCTGGTGAGTCTCCACAACACTGGTGGCCTTTACCTAAGAGGGTTCCATTTAAATAGGTCTCATTTCTTTTGCTGCCTTTGTACACTGTGTGTACCTAGAAGTGAGTTTCTATACTTGTTCAAGTTCATGCTGTATTGCATCCTAATAAGATGGAAGGAGGAGGTCGGAATTGAAAAAAGTGCTGTAATTGTAGCTCTGCATCACAAAGGCTATAGGAACAAAATTTGGCCTAACCAAGCTTACAGTAGTGTATACATTGCTCTGGTGCCAGCTCAAGTGTTTGACAATCTGGAAGACCCTGAGTAACACCGTAAAGCAAAGATTAGTTCCTATGTGTACAGAGTAAATGTGAGGACTCCTCCTGCACCTAAAATTAATAATAAAGTAAACAATATGTGAGAAGCTCCAACCTTTGTCTCAACAGAGCAATGCCATTTGTGTGACCATGACTTAAATGGATGGATAGAGAGAAGTTGAACTGATTGCAATGGGCACAGCAATGTAAAAACTGGAGAGCGCAGCAATGGTCCAAGGATTAATCGAGTTTTAAATTTGTAAGCCTTCACTGAATGTTTACTCATTGACATTGTGGAGAACATATGAAGTCAGTACTGATCAACAATTCAGTTCAATCTGCCAAGAGGCATACTAGTTGTGGGTTGATCTGCAGCAAGACAATGATCTCAGACAGACTTCTAAATTGTGCCAATAGTAAGTCAATAGAGGAAAGAAATTTGGGAAACTGAAGAGTATGGTCTGGTGAAGTCAGCCACCTCACTTAAATCCCATCGAATACTTACGGGAGGGAGATTAAACACTAATGTCCCACTGAAAACAAGGTTATTAGAGACGGAGCACAAGCTTGGATTAGGGAAGTCGACTCTGCCCTTTCACAAGAACCATCACGGCATTTGCCTGAAGCGATTTAGTGATATAACAGAAAACCTAAATCAAGATGGCTGGACATGGGTTTGAACCGTTGTCCTCCTGAATGTGAGTCCAGTGTGCTAACCACTGCTCCACCTCACCCACTGGGATGAACACGGCAGGGCGATCAGAGAACTGAGGTCATCTAATGTTGAAAATCTGTGGATTACAGATGCATGGGACTGTAATCTCTGCAAAAATATTATCTCCATAATGCCAACAGTCTGCGCAGCTGTTCTTAGCACGAAGGGTACTTAATGACAGAGAGAGAGAAAATATTTGTATTGTTAGCCTATTTAGTTTGAAGAGTGTAGTTGTCTATTAAAATAAAGTGCACAGCTTTTTTCATAGGTGATCGAATAATTTTGACCTGCAGTATATACTTAGTAACAACAATAAACAGAAAATAAGCAAATATTGAGATCCTTGTCAAGGAAGGTGATTTATTTACTAAACTAGAAAGGTTACAATGAAATGCATACCATTTACTCTGCTGAAAGAAGAAACTGCAACACCCTCAAGGAAATGGTCATTTTTGTCACACGATGTGACATCGCTGTAATTTAGGTCAAATGAAACACGTGTCACAGTGAAGGGTGTCCTGTCACATCACTACAATGCATACCACTCTCTGATGGCAATGCAGGTGTATATTCTGACACATAAAGGTGCCAAATGCCATCCTGTGATACATTGCCCCATAGCATCTTGGGCTGTTTGTTGGCACAATCTTTCATGAACTCACGATATATAGTGAAGTTTTGCTAAAGTTAAAAAGTGATTTTTACTGCTGAGTGTATATTTTTTGTTTTTTTCAAAGTACGACAACAATTACTGCAAAATGGCCGATACACAGCTCAGTGGAGACAACATGGCGTGTAGAGACATTGTCAATAATAGATCAACTCTATGCATTGTTTGAATAACATTACATACACGCTAAACATTGTAGAGACGAGTTTAAAAAAAAATCTTATTACTTTTTGCTATTGATACGGTCATGTCTCATAGAATGGATAACATAAACAGTTTGCCTACTGCAAGTTCCGTATCCTATGAAGCAGCATAGAATTAAATTACACTTGCTCAAACAAGTGAAACAGTAAATGAAATACAGAACCTAAATAATCTAGCCGTAGGAACCGACAGTAACATAGAGTTGCAAGATATGGAAAGTGAGTCACAAGCAGTAAATTCTCACGATTTACCGGGGGCAGATAATGTTCAAACAGTAAACTTCTCACAATTTATCAGTGCAGTCATGCAACAATTTCAGCAGATGAATACAAGTTTACAGAACAATGAGAAACTGTTTACGGAAAAATTTCAGGAAATAAAGAAAAAACTTGACAGTAATGATGCTAAATTAACCAAAATTGGTACTGACTTGAACAAAAGGATCACTCAAATGGCCACCTAGTTTTGAAAACTAACAGTTTTAGCAAAACATAATGAAATCAATGTCAAACCTTTAAGTAGCACATGATGACAAAAGTAGGAAAGTGACATCACGAGGCGTGTCACACAAGTAGAGGCAGATTTAGAAACCATGGCCAAGACAATCGAATTAGAGACAGACAGATGTTTTGCTAAAATGAATGAAAATAAACAAACTAATTAATTTCACATCACTTTGGCAAATTGTGCTTGGATGGGGATGAATAGGTGATTATCTGGACAACACAACACCCAGTCCCTGAGTGGAGAAAATCTCTTATCCAGCTGGGGATCAAATGCGGGCCCTTAAGATCGACAGTATGTCACACTCACCACTCAGCTAACGTGGGTGGACAATGATTTAATAGAAAGAAGCAGACTGCAAACTGACTTATTCAACAACCTTGGACACTGGAGCCAATAATCAGTCTGTATTTATATGTCCAAAAGTAATAAATAAAGTATTGTATGTAAATAGTTAAATTGCATCATAGTGTTCTCAGTAACTATTCCTTCTCTTTGCAGCCCGTCTGTCCCCCCCCCACACACACACATCTCCACCATCTTCCCCCTCCCCATATATGCCTATCATGTACAATGCAGTTAGCTTTCAGCTCATATTGACTCCAAATGACTTTTTTTTCCAGTAAATTGTGTCTTGCTGATTACCGCATCTTCCATTGTTAAGCTCTCAGGTTTTCAAATCTCATCCAGCGCAGGCACCAAGGATCAGTCTTTCCTTCTCATCCTGTCTGGTAAGTCTCCTCTGACCTATGGTTTTGGGCAACTTTTCCGTAACTCTCTCCCTTTCTTAAGTCTTGCCAGTCTTCTTTCTTTCCCTTCAAATCTTCTGCTAGAAGGAAGAGTCATTGGCTCTGAAAGCTTCCACATTTCTATATCCTTTACATATAGTTTCTGCTGCCACCAGTGTGGTGAGTAGATCATCTTATTTATCCAATTATACTGCAGCCATCTTCATGATAGTGCTGGCAACAAGGCTGTGGATGAGGTCGTGTTTGGTATGAGAGTCAGCTACCATCTGACATCGGTTTACGAGTACTCAACAAAAAGCTTGTGAGAATTCAATTCCATACAGCTGGAACCAAAAGAAAATTGGTAGTTCATACCAGCACAAGACCATAAATGAAAAAGTTGTTATTAATAATCTGTGTCCCTGATACTCTGTCTACAAGTATGTTAAGTAAGTTTCAATATACCATTTCACACTTAGTCTGCTATTAACACTATTTTACTCAACTCCAGTTGCTTGTGACAAATGGACTGATGCATCAAACAGGCTACAGTATATTTTATTACATGATACATTATTATCTTTTTTGCAGTTTTGGGAAAATGGTGCACACTGACACTTAAGTAAAATGCTAATCCGTCTGCATGCATAGAACTTTATTGCAGGTTTCCTAATACAAACTACTCTATCAATAATGTATTGGACTGAGTGTAATGGAGCAGCTTGTCTTTTATTGTTAGCCAAAATTAGCAGCAATGGCTTTGTGTACATGGTAGCTCCAAATTGTGACAAGCTTTGAGAGCACTTGCCTGCTAAAGGCAAAGGATCTGAGTTTGAGTCTCAGTTTTAATCTGCCAGGAAGTTTCACATCAGCACACACTCCACTGCAGAGTGAAAATTTCATTCTGTAAACATCCCCCCACGCTGTGACAAGCCATGTCTTTGCTATATCCTTTCTTCCAGGAGTGCTAGTTCTGCAGCATTGCAGGACAGCTTCTGTGAAGTTTGGATGGTAGGAGATGAGGTACTGGAGGAAGTAAAGCTGTGAGGATGGGTCATGAGTCATGCTTAGGTGGCTCAGTTGGTAGAGCACTTTCCCACAGAAGGCAAAGGTACTGAGATAGAGTCTCAGTACAGCACACAGTTTTAAATCTGTGTACACTTTGCTGCAGAGAGAAAATTTCATTCTGGAAGCTTTGAGAGGTTGTGTGTTTGGGTGGGAAGGAGTGTTTTACGACTGTGGAACATGTATTGTGATTAGTTGGTTTATGAGCACAGAATAGAACTACTGAAACTAATAAGTTATTGGAGGTAATTTGTCACACTTTTTGTGGATTTTAGAAGCAGAGTGTTCACGACTTTGCAATACAAATATTCCGAATGAATCTCTGAGATTGTATTTACAAGATGACTTGAAGTTCCCTCGATCCCATTCAGTAGCAGCAGACCTCTTCTGTGGCTGTGTGTTGGTTGGCCAAATATTTGACAAGTCTCCTTACACATCAGTGTAGCAACTGTGAGGAGAGAAACCTCAAATTGCCAAATTTTTCTATATGTGCTTAATTTTACTAGCTGTGCTGTGGATCTTCCAAGCTCTGACTGGGAAAAATGCTCCTCAGAGAGCACAACTCCCCTTCCCTGGGCTATGTTTTACTCTGGCAACCATTGCTTCCATTTCTGCTATACCCCTTGGAAAAAGTCATGCCTCACTATTCGTATCTCTCTCCCGTGTCAGTGAGGCAGCTTCCTTTTAGCTCTCTGTCACTCTGAAAAACATCAAGATGAACCACTGTCCAAAGGTCTTAAATCCCTAAACAAAATTTTTGTAAGAGTTATGTGTTTGGTGGCATTTAAAAGGCCTAGCTGGGAGTTCACCTGTAAGACAGCAATCTCTGGCACACACCCCAAAGCCAGATTTTCTGCATTTGGCAGTCAATTGCATCTTTCACAAACATTACTCCTCACTCCAACACGTAAAATATTTGTGTGAGTGAACAATGCAGAATGTCTTGACTCTTGTCCATCCGCACGGTGGTGCCATTAGGGATCACAAAGACACTTACTGGGCCAGGCTGCCACAGTGAAAGTTTCCCCTCACCGCCGCTTTCCAGACGAGCTCAGCCAGATCCCCTTATTCCCAGCTAATGTACAAATCTGTTTTAAATTACTCTCTAAACTGACTATCACTCAGACATTTAATATCAATACCGTGCTTCATTCGTAATTAATTGCACGGCTCAAGGTGGACCTCTACTATGAACTCACAAGAACTTGTGTATGTTGTATGACAGTGTTGAAAACTTGTCCTGTAACGATTATAATAGCTTCATAGTTAGGTCTACATCATTTTATGGCCACAGAAAGAAAGTTCCTGTTTCAATTGACATTTTAGCTTGGAATGTGAAATATTTAAAAATGCTGTGTAAATGCCCCATTCCATCACACGAGTCAGTTTAGGTGGTTGTTGGTCACAGTTTGGAAGAGTCCATTCAGGATAGCAGACAGCTGGTCACACGTCGTACCATGCACGAATAGAGTGTAAGGAGATTTGCTAGCTGATTTTCAAGGGAATGAAATATATGGTGGGAACCTGGTATCAGGATGACATACAAATGTACTAGCAAATGGTTTAAGTTAAGTGATTAATAGCATACTGTTATTGGAAGCAAACACAAAATTTTGACCACAATATTCTTACTCCTCACATCAAGCTATGATGAAGTGGGCAAAGTTCTGTTGAAAGATGTAGCCAATTTTCACAAAGCCTGTAAATGTTGGTAAGTGAAGTATTCATTTGTTAGCGAGCAATTTAGTCAAATACGTTAGGACTGTAATAAAAAACTATGGTTGTGGGATTAGACATGTCTGTTATCCAGCTTGGCAGCAAAATTCTGAGCCCTGTAAGAAACCACGTGTGATTTTAACCGATGCACATCTCGATGAAACATTGTGAGTGAAGCTCTCTGTACTGTGCTGTGTGGGCAAGGTTCAATAAGGGTGCACGCAGCCCTTGTAAGGCCAACTGAGGAGCTACTCAACTGAGAAGTAGCATTGCCATTGCCAAAAACTGACAACGGCCGGGACAGAGGTGTGGTGACCCCATTCCCCTCCAGTGAATTTGGTTAGCTGAGGATGACACAGTTGTCAGTCAGTACCATCACTGTTGAGACGTCCGATGCCTCTTCGCATAGATTTTTTTTTTTTTTTTTTAGGTTCAAGTCATGGCTGAAATGTACTGATTGTTATTTACATTTTTTTTTTATGGAAGAGTACAATACATGATTATTAAGCTGTTGTTATAAAAGTGTGCTTGTAGCCCACCATATGTACAAAGACTCTCTAAAAGACTGACAGTATGCACAGGTTCCTAATATATCTAAACTTCAGCCAATGCTCAGTATTAGTGTATTATTCAGCTTTTCCGTAAATTCACAATGGGGCACTGACTGGCTTGTAAATAAAGTTCAAAATTTCATAACGACAAAAATAAATATAAATCAACCCAGAGCACAATCTTTTTTAAATCTCGTCTTCACAAGAAACAAATAAAGCTGAGTTACACACTGGTTCCAGATGTGGCTTAAATTCCATGAGTTTACACCTCTTAAATACAAGAAGTCTCACATTTTTGTAACTTTAAAGTGGAAATTCAGGCAGTGTGTAGCACAGTCAGTCGTCATTTCTCTTGAACGACTAACTACACTGCTAGGTTAGGCATGTGGAGGCTGGCTGTCCAGCCACGCCCACTCGTCTGTGTGTCACTCCTCCGACGGCATCTGAGCGAGCTCACCGGAGGAGGGGTTCACAAGTGTTGGACACATTAGGGAAATATTGTTCACAGCAAGAAAGATAGCCAATATGCACTCAGTAGGTCTGTCAGGGAGCCTCATCCGAGATGGGGCATCTTTGCCTGTGGCTATTGAGCTTGCAGGGTGCAGTCATCTCCGAGGAGTGGCATCAGTTCTGACAGTGCCTTTTGCGAGGGTTCCGAAGTCATCCTCAGTTCATTCAGATGACCGGTGGAGGCTGCTGGCCTCTCATATGGAGTGCAAGAACAGCTCACGATTTGCAGCACAGTTTCCAGAGTCGACTGGGGTCCTAAGGTCTGGAGCCGAGTGGACAATCTCGGCCAGAGGCTTTGTTGAGTCTGACAGTCTTGGCTGGACCACCATTATTGGGTGGATAATTGTAGGACTCTCCTAGACAGGTCAGGGTACACTACACAAAGGAAGCAGCTACTCAGTTAGGTAAGTACTTGCGGGGTGCACATGGTGGTTTTTAGGCCACATGGTAGTCTGAGATACTCTGATGAACACAAAGCAGTTGACATACAGATAACAAAATCAGACAGCATTCAGAGTGAAGACACTTTGACAAATTTTATCAGTTAACTGTTGTAGTTTTTGCAACAAAATTCCCAAACTTATTTATTTATGGCTTATTTACCCTGACTAGATTAGATGCTTCAGGCGCTAACTTACATATGACCAGGAACAATATTACACAGAAACTAAATAATAATAACACTAACATTAATAATGATGCTAAAATAATGTATTATAATAATACGTTAAGACACAACAATCTCAATGCAAATAATTTGGATTATTAATGAAAAGTACACCCCCCCACCCCAAGAAACATGGACCTTGCCATTGGTGGGGAGGCTTGCGTGCCTCAGCGATACACATAGCCGTACTGTAGGAGCAACCACAACGGAGGGGTATCTGTTGAGAGGCCCGACAAACGTGTGGTTCCTGAAGAGGGGCAGCAGCCTTTTCAGTAGTTGCAGGAGCAACAGTCTGGATGATTGACTGATCTGGCCTTGAAACACTAATCAAAATGGCCCTGCTGTGCTAGTACTGCGAACGGTTGAAAGCAAGGGGAAACTACAGCCATAATTTTTCCTGAGGGCATGCAGCTTTACTGTATGGTTAAATGATGGTGTCTTCTTGGGTAAAATAGTCCCCCATTATAATCTCCAGGAGGGGCCTACTCGAGGATGTCGTTATCAGGAGAAAGAAAACTGGCATTCTATGGATCGCAGCGTGTAATGTCGGATCCCTTAATCGGGCAGGTATGTAAGAAAATTTAAAAAGAGAAATGGATAGGTTAAAGTTAGATATAGTGAGAAGTAGTAAAGTTCGGTGGCAAGAGGAACAAGACTTTTGGTGAGTTGAATACAGGGTTATCAACACAAAATCAAATAGGGGTAATGCAGGAGTAGGTTTAATAATGAATAGGAAAATAGGAATGCGGGTAAGCTACTACAAACAGCATAGTGAACGCTACTACAGTAGTACAAGTTTATATGCCAACTAGCTCTGCACATGATGAAGAAATTGATAAAATGTATGATGAGGTAAAAGAAATTATTCAGGTGGTGAAGGGAGACGAAAATTTAATAGTCATGGGTGAATGGAATTCGGTAGGGAGGAAAGGAAACATTGCAAGACATTTCCAGGGGCAGATGTGGACTCTGTCCACAATCTATTGGTTAGGACCTGTAGATTATAACTGCAAAAAGGTGGGAATTTAAGGAGATGGGATCTGGATAAACTGAAAGAACCAGAGGTTGTACAGAGTTTCAGGGAGAGCATAAGGGAACAATTGACACCAATGGCGGAAGGAAGTACAGTAGAAGGAGAATGGGTAGCATTGAGGGATGAAATAGTAAAGGCAGCAGAAGATCAAATATGTAAAAAGAAGAGGGCTAGTAGAAACTGTTGGGTAACAGAAGAAATACTGAATTTAATTGATGAAAGGAAAAAATATAAAAATGCAGGCAAAAAGTAATATAAACGTCTCAAAAATGTGATTGACAGGAAATGCAAGATGGCTAGAGGACAAATGTAAGGCTGTAAGGGCTGATCTCACTAGGGGTAAGATAGATACTGCCTACAGGAAAATTTGAGAGACCTTTGAAGAAAAGAGAACCACTTGTATGAACATCAAGAGCTCAGATGGAAACCCAGTTCTAAGCAAAGAAGGGAAAGCAGAAAGGTGGAAGGAGTATATAGAGGGTCTATACAAGGCCGATGTACTTGAGAACAATATTATGGAAATGGAAGAGAATGTAGATGAAAATGAAATGGGAGATATGATACTGTGTGAAGAGTTTGACAGAGCACTGAAAGACCTGAGTCGAACCAAGGCCCCAGGAGTAGACAACATACCATTAGAACTACTGACGGCCTGTCCTGCCAAAACTCTACCATCTGGTGAGCAAAATGTATGAGACAGGCGAAATACCCTCAGACCTCAAGAAGAGTATAATAATTCCAATCCCAAAGAGAGCAAGCGTTGACAGATGAGAAAATTACCAAACTATCAGTTTAATAAGTCACTGCTGCAAAATACTAATGTGAATTCTTTACAGACAAATGGAAAAACTAGTTGAAGCCGACCTTGGGGAATGTCAGTTTGGATTCCGTAGAAATATTGGAACACGTGAGGCAATACTGACAGTCTGTGGAGATTTCAATTTGAATTTTCAGTTGTCCACTATCTGTAACTCAAATGCAAATAATTTATTAAATTTGTTTGGTCTTTATATTACAACCACTGAAATAACAAGGCTTCATTATAAAGGTACTGGTACATGTATTGACAATATATTTGTATCAAATGAGTTAGTGCATCTGAAGTCAGACGTAATTAAGACCTGGGTATCTGGCCACTGACTCAGTGCACATGGCAGGAAAGAGTGTATGTGTGGTCAATTATGATAATCTAAATATGTTTAAGTCTAATATTGATAAAAGTTATTGGTTGCAAGTTTATCGAGAACATGCAATAGGTAGAAAGGTGGAAGAACTCATATCTACTCTTTCTGTATATGCTAAGATGTCGTTTCCCATTAAGGTACCAAATAATAAGAAGGCACTAAGAGTAAATAAGGTCAAGGGTGAAAAGGTGTTGGAGATCAAGAGGGAGTGTGATCAATATTATGCCTGTACAGAAGTACAGGTTCTCAAGTATTTAAAGACATGCTCACAGTGAAAAAGGAAAGATTAAGACAGGCCTTAAAGGAAGCTAGGTGTATGAAAAAATGAAGATATAATACTAACATCAGAAAATAATATCATTAACAGTCAATGCAACAGGAAAATGACTTCACAGGCTGAAGGCAGCAATCTGAATGCTGCACAGTTAAATACATCCTTCACTAAGAAAGTGATTGGCACTTACAATATAGTCACTGACCATAAATACTGCCTGAGAAATACCACAAAACCTGAAAGTACATTTAGCTTTAAATTGGTCAAGGCACAGGATGTTACCTATATACTGAGGAAAATGAAGAACAGTTTTAGTAATGACGTTTGTGGTTTAAGTTCAGCCATGTTAAATGTGATTCAGTTCAGCTGCCAGAATTGATAACACATGTAGTAAATACATGTATTTTGGAGGCTCAGTTCCCCAGGGCAGTAAAGTCACTCGAAAACACAAAAAAGGCAGCCTCCAAACATGTGATAATTTTAGGCCTGTTTCAATTGTGCCAGTCTTGTCTAAAGTGATAGAAGCTATATTAAATAGTAAAATACTTTGAAGGAAACTATATCTTCAGTGATAGACAATTTGGCTTCAGATCAGGGTTAGGATCTGTTAAATCTGCCTTATCACTTTTAACACAGTGTGTGAAGCAACTAGAAAGCAAGCTCATGGTTCAGAATAAACTCTGTGATTTATGAAAAGCTTTTGACACTGTGTCTCATGAAATCTTATTGAACAAAGTGCAATTCTATGGCTTTACACGAAGTGCTCGGGAATTGATAAGATTTTATCTAAGTAATAGAGTGCAGAAGGTGGTTTTTAATGGTACAGAATCAGATTACTTACTTGTGGGCATGTTCTGTACTTGGCCCAATTCTATTTATTATTTATATATATGACTTATCATGTAACATAGTTGGGCCATCAGCTAGGAGTTACTTATTTGCAGATGATCTTGCAGTCTGTGTAACTGCAGAAACAGCACAGAAGGTCAAATATTAAGCAGACCAGTGCACTGTCAAAGTTGAAAACTGGTGTAAAGCTAATTCCCTTTGTGTCAAAAAAATAAAATCAAGACCTGTATGTATTGTGGAATAATAACACTGAACTTGAGCAGAGCTCAAATGATGTTGATTTCCTAGGAATCTCAATTGATTCAAAAAGGTGGGAAGCAGCATTAGCAAAGGAATATTTTCTCCAAGGAAGCTGTGTCTTTGTCTAAATGTGCCAGTACTTAAAGCAAAAGAAACCACAGTCACGTTTACTGTGGGGACATCAAAGCAAGGCAGCTAATGTCTTCAAACTACAAAATAAGACAATAAGACTGATATGTAGCTTGGCACCCAGAGCTCACTGTAGACCAAGCTTTAAAAAATTACAGATTATGACCCTGCTGTCAATATTTATACCAAGGAAAACTATCCGAAGTATCAACAGTATGACATGCGGCATAATTATAACACAAGAAACAAGCAAGACCTAGTTTCTTTCTGATGTAACTATAAGAAAACACAAAAGTGCTCTTTATACAAGCCCATAAAATTTTTTTATGCCATGCCCCAACATATCAGAGATCTTCCAATAAAAAAAAAAAAAAAAGTAAAAGAATTTCTTCTTGAACTCAACATTTATGGAACGGATGAATTTTCAAGGGAAGCAAAGAATATGGTATGACTACACTTTGTGATCAGTTTTTACATGCTTCTATATATGAGTAAGTCTGTAATTGGCTAAATTTACTATGCAATATCAATTTGTACCAGAAGTTTCTCTGTTTTGTAATGCCTCTGAGGTCTCTACAACAATAAAAAACAATCAATTGTAGACTTCCTTGAGAGTTTCATTTGCTTTCTCTTAGAGGAGTTCTCTTGTTTTCTCACTGACTATAATATTGCTGTCATCAGTGAAAAGAATTTTTTCACCATGAGTAACACTACTGGGAAAGTCATTGATGTACATCAGGAATACTATTGGTCCTAATATGATACCTTGCGGAAACCCCATATTAATGTATTTTTCGCCGGCCGTGCAGTTCAGTCCAGAACCGCACGACTGCTACGGTCGCAGGTTGAAATCCTGCCTCGGGCATGGATGTGTGTAATATGCTTACATTTGTTCGGGTAAGTGTTTTACTAAATGTTAAGCTCTATTTGAAGTATGTGTTATCACTATTCTTTGTAACTTGTCTGCTAGGTATGATCAAAACCAGTCCTTAGGAACCACTCTTATTCCTAATGCTTCTAATTTATTTAATTGAATCTGTGGTTGACTGCATCAAAGGGCTTAGAAAGATCATAAAGGAACCCTCTGACAGACTCTTCTTTATTAAGAGCATCAAGTACAACTTTTGTGCGTTCTACGACAGCTGACTCCGTATTTTTGCCACATCAGAAACAAAACTGTGATTCACTTAAAAGATTGTATTTATTCAGGTAATTCATTAATCTGTTTTTCATAATTGCTTCTATTATTTTTGAGAATGGTGACAGCTGGTAATTTTCTGCATTACCTTTCTTAAACAAAGGCACAACTCTTGCCTGTTTTAACTGCTGTGGAAATGTCCCTGGTGTACAGGATTCATTTATTATGTGTGTTAAGGGACCTTGTATAACCTCTGTGCATTGTTTTAGTACACACATTGGTACTTCATATAGGCCTGCTGACTTTTTAGTTTTTCAACAGTTTTACTGGCTTCATTATCTGTGATTTGAAGTAACATCATTGTATTTAGTGCAACATTTTTTACAGGGGTTATATTTGTTTTGGGGAATTCTTGTCGTAACTTCCCTGCCATACTTGAAAAATGCTCATTTACATAGTTTGATAAGTGTTGTGGCTTATTTATAACCTTATCAGTATGTTGTTCTGTCTGTCTTTCTTTGCCTCTCCCTGTTCCCGTTTTTATAACATCCCAGACTGCTTTGCTTTTATTCCCTGCATTATATAATACTGTGTCATTAAACGACTTTTTAGCAGCTATCAGCACCTTCCTATGGATCATTGTGACTCTTTTTCCATGGAAGTGAGGTATTTAATTGTTTGGGAGGACTTCTTAGTACCTGCTGTTATCCATCTACTTTTGTGTGACATTGATACAGACATGCATACTTTTGGAAATGCCTTTTCAAAGTTCAATTTAAATAATGTGGATTCTTATTCACATTGGTTTCCCTATACACTTCATCCCAGCGTTTTTTTTTTTTTTTTTTTTTTGCTAGTTCCTTTGAAAAATCCTTTATTTTCATTTCCAATGGATGTCATTTGTAGGCTTGTAGTTTATGGGATGATTTCATGTCTCATATTACTGTTGTTGTTTGACAGAGATGGTCTGATAATCCGAGATCTTTTACAGCTACATCACATTTTTCCCTGTCCATATTTGTGGCAACATGGTCAATTACTGATGAAGTCATTGTAGCAACCCTTGTTGCACTATTGACCAATAGGGAGAGGCCAAAACTTTGAAGCATATTTATGAAGGTGCTGCTGGATTCATTTATGATATTCATATTGATTTTAATGTCCCTATACAGAATTGTGCTGAGCTTTGTGCTTGAGACTTTATATAGAAATTTTGTTAATTTATTGAAAAACAGTGTCCACACTATCTCTGGGAGATCCATACAAACACAAAATTATTAATATCTTGGTGATATCAAGCCCTGTTAATTCAAACTGCTGGAGACACTCTTTAGGCAGGGGAACCTGTTGTCTGGATTTATCCTAAAAAAGACCTACTTCTCATACTGATGACAACAGGTATTTAACCATGTGTGGCCCGAGATCCACCCCCTATACTTTCACAAATCAGCTGTACCAATCTTCCTTTGCCAGTCCTGTTTAGGTATAGGCCACACCCAGTGAAACCCCATCTGTCGATAGTCCCAACGGGCACGTGAGCAAAGTTGGCTTCCCTCAGAGCAATCCCTAACCCCAAATTGATTCGCCTCACATCTCCATCAAGGTGTGGCCAATCGTGACACCGGAACAGCTCAACAAAGTGTACGTTGGTGCCACAAGTCAGGGAAGCTATCTTGCCCAGGTCACCACCTATGTCATGTGCCCTATCCCTGTGCAAACTGTTTCCTGCCCCACCCACTATCACTACATGGTCTTCTTTTGTAAAGACCTTAAGTCCTCTATCACATGACTTAGCCCTGCATTTGGCTGGAACATACTGGTGGCCTGGTATGTTGCCCCTAAACATTCCTGTAACTCGGGGCCTACAACTCACCCATGCCTAATACCTAGCAGCAGCACTTTCTTCTTCCTAACATTTTGTATATTTCTAAGCTTCTTGACCTCAGTTGAAGTGTGCTGCACATTTCTTGCTCCGTGTTCTACCAGAGGCTCTGGCAGTGGTAGACACACAGTTTTATCTTCAACCCCAAAAACATCAGATCATGTTCTCTTTCTTCCTACCCTCCTACAAGCTGCCAGTTCACAACCTCCCTATCTCTCTTGATCCTTATCAGTTCCTTCCTTGCTTCCTTCAACTGTGCCCCAAGGGCACAGATTTTCCTTTCCTGTACCCCAACCAAAATGTTCCTACTGCATACTCTGCAGTTCCAGGAGAGAGCCTCTTCTGTTCTCCCAAGATTCTCCCCCCACCTCTCCCTCTCCCAGTGAAAATATTTCCTACAAGGTTAGTAACAAATCCCTCTACTCACAATGCTATAACAGGTTCCACATTTCCCACTCATGATCAGTTTCAAAAGAATTATTAAGTTTTAAATTTGTCCAGAACACGAGATTGGCTATATGTATGCAAAAATGACATGGAAGTCTTACATGCCATTGTTGTTGTTTTTGTACTGATTTAGAGATACAATGACAGGAGAGTGAATTAGTAATTACTTTGCTTTTAGAGAATTTACTGTAGTGTTTGGTCAGGTTTTAAATTTATGCCTAGATGACCTCTAACTAGTGAACAATATGAAATGTGTTAGTTAAATACAATTTGGAAAACTTTTAATTATACTTTTATTGTAACAATAGGCACTGATGAAACTAGTACCTGCCTTTCTTAAACGAATTTTCCGCTATCAAGAAAATTTGAATAGACTTTTATGTGTTTTGGAACACAAAATTTCGCATTATGTCACAATTATCGTGAATTCAGATTACACAAAGTTTTTTTTCAAGAATAATCTCTATGGGGACGCAAATATTCAGTTTTGTGACAAGAATGGACACTACAGCAAATATACAAAACAAAGGAAATTTAAATTTGACACTATTTCCTCTCAAATAAGTTCTTTTAGTGGACGAAGAAAACACCTGTGATCTCACTCGCTGGACATCTTGTCTTCCTGTCTGTTTACTTAAAAGGCCTGTCACTGGGCGTGAAGGGTAAGCTTTTGGTTTAAAAAAGGTAGCTGGAGATTCCACACAGCACACCAGGTATGAGATTAATTATGTAATATGCTCAATGTTACTTTCCTGTTTCAATACACAATGCCTGCATTCTGATTTAGTGTTTACTTATTTGCTTACAGGACCTGTCATTGGGTGTGAGGGATAAGCTTTTGGCATACCATGGCAGCAAGAGCATCCAAACAGCACACCATATATGCAACTGATTGTGTGTAAGCACAATACTGAAATGCCTTGTGAGTCATCCCTATATTCATATGCCCAATGTTGCTTTCCTCTTCCGATACACAATGCCTTACAGGACTGTCAGTAAATGAGTGTGTTGGAGGCCAGCTCTGTCCATCACTGTGGCTGTCGGATAGAGAGACCAACAGCTATGCAGGGGCTCCAGGTGCAATTCCTGGCCAATTTGAGAATTTATCCTCTCAGAGGTTGGGTGTTGTGTTGTGCTTATCACCATTTTACCATTTCTTTAGATGCAAAAATAAGCAGTATCAACTGATGTAGACTTGCAGTATGCAGCCGATTTCTCCTGCATAAGAAATCCCGGCCAGAAATGCCATACTGTCATTTCATTTCACGCTAGGTATGAAACTGATTCTCTGATATGCACATTATTGAATTGTGAGTCATCTCTTAATTTGTATATGCTCAGTCGGTTTAATATTAATTTGCAGGGCTCTAGAGTAAGCAGTGTGTAGTTGTGTGCACTATGGTGAGTTGTCGTGTCACCTAGCATGGCAATACAACATGCGACTGCAACAGTGCCAACAGCACTGGGTAGTGTTGTCTACTTCACTGCATGAGAAATAGAGCTGTCACGATGGCCAGTCTGGCCTCAGTACTACATGTTTGCATGTTGGCCAGTGGATACTTGGAGCAAGTCCAGTAATACTCACATATGAAGATTCGTTTATCTTTAACATCACAGAATCATGTTTCTATATCTGCTCCATCCCCATTCCCCAGTGGAAGGGGGTCACAATTATTTTGTGCACATGAGGCTGCTAGTAATTGGATCCTTTCTACTTTTCAAAATTGCATTAACTTTCCCGTGCTCATCCATCCCTGTCCTCAATCCTTTCCCTTGCTTACATTGGCCTGGCTATCTTTTTTTTGTTGATACCCCTTACAGTATTATTCCTCTTGCTTTACAATTCCCTTTTTGGAAATTTTGGTCCCTCTTTGGGGATTGAACTACTCTAAATTTTGTCTCCATGGTGTGAGCAAGCTGTGGAACAACACCATACATGAAGTCTTTGGCATGTGGGCTTACTACCTCTTCCATTTTTTACCGGAAGCCATTGTCCTTTTTGTGCTGTACAGTTACACAGTAGTCATTTCGTGTGCTTGGGGTGTTATGTACTCTTTTGATGGAGTCCTCTGAAAACAGGGATGACAGTTCTGATACACGAGCTGCTACCTCCCTGTGTATGCCTAGGAGTAGTGGCTTGTCATTCTGAAGCATTGGAACTCCCAGCAACAGCCCCTATGACATTGGCCCTTGGTGTGGCTGAGTAGTGCACAAGGGGAGAGCCCCTGATTGGTTTTGGTGCTATTAGGGTCTACACTTTGTATCAAACGTATCAGACTTAAAAAACTGGCCGTCTTTGGCTGACCTTTAGTCAGGATCGACTTTTCATGATACCCCTTTTCAACTTACAACTATCCCCTCATGGGAGGAGGGTCAGACTCGCTTGCTTGGGGTCAAATCCTTTCCCCATTACCTGGTCTGCATCAAGACTGACAAGGACACCTTCCCACCATGAACCCATTATTTTGGTAGAAACTATCAAAGACAAGTTTGGCAAACCATTACTCCTCACTAGCCTTTGAATATGCTTCAGGGTGTCTTTTTCATAGAGACCTCATCTTCCAAACTGGTGAAGCGTGGGCCAGTCTGGAGTGGCAAGGCATTCATTTTGTTCATCATATTCAGAAAGGCACTAAGGACAACCACACTGATAATGACCACTTTATTCTGGTCTTTGAAGGGGATACCCCCAAGACAAGGTCAAGGTTATGGCTCATCACTGTGCACTGTGATGTATGTCCTGCCACTGCTAAAATGTTTTTGGTGTTTATGATTTGTACACATGTATTAATCCTGTATGCAATGAATGAGGATGCCCAGGTGTGCCTTTGTTCTACTGACCACGTGTATTAATTGTCACAACTGTCGCTGGATTGTAAGAAGGAAAGAATATATTGGGGTATACGATCAGCTTTGCCTTGTGTCTACAAAAATCTACTATTGACTCTGTTACATCCTTTCCCCCACCTTATCCCAGTGATGCCTCACTCTTCTCTCCCTCTCCCTCTCCCCTGAACTTACATCTTCCTCCCCTCCAACTGTTGCTCCTTTCATCCACCAGAGAAGTGCCTCTTCTCTGGTGTCTGCTGCCATTAGGGCCTCCTCTCAGTCCAAGAGTCTGCTGGTACACATTGGCCATGGAACCGTCAGCTCTAGCATCCCCAAGGTTGCCTGGTCTCTCTTTATAGAACTAGCAGAAGCCTCTCTCCCCCCTTACCTCTCTGGCATCTAGCGTGTGTCCTCCTCTACTTATGAAAGAGAAGAAGGAAGTCCTGGGATGAGGACACTCCATTGCTGAGGAGGATGGCATTCCATAGGGTTCAGTGTTAAGTATCCTTTTCCTCATCACTATTAAAGGACTTGTGACCTCCGTGAAACTGTTGGTCACCCCTGCTCTGCATGTGGATGACTTCTGTGTCTGAGTTATTTAACACTTGGTGGCTTTTGTGAAGTGACAGTTCCAGGGTGCCATGTGGTATGCTTCTGCATGGACCTTCTCACACAGTTTTCAGTTTTCCCCTCTTAAATTGTGGGTGGTGCATTTCTGTCACCATATTGTGTACGATACCTACTGGAGCTCTATCTCGAGACCCAATTTCTGATTGTGGTCCACCACTTCCATTTCTTGGGTCGTCTTATGACATTTACTTGTGTGTGTGTGTGGGGGGGAGGGGGGGCATGGTAGCCAAATTTAGGGCTCAGTTGCTCCTTCCATACTGATCCTCTTGGAGCAGGTCCACCATTGTGGTATCTGTCTGATCATCAGTACCTTTTGCACTAGCCGTATTGTTTCCTGGTTGAAGCTGGGGTTGTCCCCCACTCACTGCCCTTTTGGTTCAACAGTCTAAGCTTCTTGTTTCCTATGCCATCACCATCTTCTCTTTCCCCACACATTCCTTATATTTTATACTTTAGCAGCAGGAAATTGCTCACTCTTCAGGTGAGTTTAACAGTTGGGCTCCAGCTTGCAGTCCTTTGCCATGATTTTTATCTTCCCTCTTTGTCCTGTTCCCCATTCTCTCCAAAAACCTCCTCCCCCTTGGTTAGTTCCTTGATCCCAGATTCAGAGGGGTCTGTGTTTCATTGTTTGTTCTGCCAGCTTTTATGGGAGTTTCAGGCTGCTGTTGTGTTTTAATGGAATGGCTCTAGGCTCTAAATCTGCTAATTACAAGGAATGTGCCTTCTGCTGGCAAGTAACACCATCTCTTACCTGCCCCATGTAGCATGTGTACTGCATAGCTAATGGCCATTTACCAGGTTCTTTAGTATGTTTAACAGTCCTCTCCCACCCACGTTATGTGCAGACTTGATAACTGCCCTTGAGGCTATCAGACAGTGGTTTTCCCTCCCTCTTCTTGGTCTATGACATCTAAGACCACCTTACCAATCTTGACCATGCTGGTTGTTCAGTTGACTTTCTTTGGGTTCCCACTCATGTGGGTATCCCAGGTAATGAACTGCTGATCCTGTGGCTGGAGGGTGTGCCCCTTTTGTGTGACCTCTCTGGTGCTGGGTTTGCAGCCTCATGTCCAATTCCTTTTAGCTCAGCCTTGAGCTGACTCTTGGAGGCCAACCCCCTGCCTAATAAACTTATTGCGATAAGGGGACTCTTGCCACATGGCCCACTGGGGATCTACCATCCTCTGCGAACTTCGTATTGGTCATACAAGGTTGAATCTAAGCCTCTTACTCCATAATGATCTGTAACCCCCACATTTTATGAGACTCCCCTACCATTTGGCCTTTTGCACTAAACACACTCTTCCATTCTCCATTATCACAGATGGTAGCATACAACCTTACATAGTTACATCTGTCCTTGGTTTTCATCATAAAAGTGGTTTGTTCCATGGATTTAAGTACCTGAATTGTCTTCCACAATTGGAGGCCGTCAGTTTGGAAGGCCTGCATCATTGCTTTCATGCTGGTCAGGTTTTCCTCTCCATTTTGTGCTGTTTCATCACCCCCCCCCCCCCCTCCGCCGCCACGGTGTTTTCCCCATTGTGTCGCAGTCATGGTATGAAGTGCGAACTGGGGTGGGTTAGCAGTGATTCCAGCACCATGTCACACATAGCACCATTGGGGTGTCTTATGATCTCCCCCTTCCTCCCTCCAGTTCATTACTCTTCCTGCCACCCCAGTGTTCCATCTTCATTTGCCTGTTTTGCTTCGCCATCAAATAGATTGTGCTGTTGGTTTGCTGCTCCCACAGTCTCTGCCACTTTGGATCTTGGGACAAATGATGTCACTGTTTCGTTCCTCTCCTCATTCAGACAATCAATCAACATCTGCAGCCAGCAGGCAAGCAGTGAGACTTGGTATCTGCTTTCTTAGCATCTGTGTCAGGGTGTTACTAGCATTAATGACAAGTTTGAAATTATTACTTGTTTCCAAATAAAAACAGCCACTTTTGTGCCCTGGTAAATTAGAACTACAAAATTATATGCTTAAATTTAGGAAATAATGGCCCGCTAAAAACAGAAAATTCTGGAATATGAGTTATTTGGTTACAGATAACTTTTCAAAAAGGGGGATTTTTTTTTTAAAAGTAAAATTATACTGCAAATTGGAACCTGAAAGGCTTTCAGTTGGGTTATATTGCTAATTCATAATTACTCATTCCTAATTCCAACTGCATGTGTTTGTACTGATACTGAAATTATTATTTATTCACCAAATTTATTTTTTGGTAAATGAGTTACATTATCAGGAAAATTGATTGTGAACAATCAGATGTTAGTGTATTCTTTGCTAGAATATGAAAATATTTAATCTGTTTAACAGTTGCACTAGTGTTACCCATCTAGCTAGATCAAAAATAAATATATATTACAAGTTGACGATTGCAAGTCACTCTGTTGTCACGTTGGGACAGTTGTCAAATGTGTGGCCATCACCAGCAGTGTGCTGAGCCTCAGTCACAGTCATCACTGCCCAGCACGGCTTGGGAGGGGGCTGACCCAGTGATGCCAGCATTCTAGGCTGCTGGCACAAGCCGCAGCAGTTTCTGGTGGTCCCACGTGTCAGCAGAACTGCCGCACCAGAGGCCAGTGAAGAAGGAAGGAATATCGACATCTGACATTCTGTCAACAGTGAGGCCGTCAGAGACAGAGCATAAACTCTGACTGTTTCAAGGATGGGGGAGAAAATTGGCCTTGGCCTTGGCCTTGGCCTTGGCCTTTCAAAGGAACCATCCCAGGATTTGCCTTGATTGATCTAGGGAAATAATGGAAAACCTAAAACTGGATGGCAGGACACGGAATAAAGCCATCATGTTCCTGAATGTGAGATCAACACACTAGCTAATGTGGTGTAAACCTTCATCCAGAAGTGTTAACAGTTTCTTCTGTATCAGGAACTGCCATGAGTATGCAGCTTGAGGAATTTGTTTTCTTTGCTCAAAACAGTCTCCTCTGTACTGCAAGTTTTCTCTTGTGACTCCTTTGTGGGCTATTGAAAGAGACGCCACTACTGGCATGAACAGCACCTACACTAGCCTTCAGTGAAGTTACCATTTTGTTGGCCAGCTAAACTTCAGTAACTGAAATACCAGAAACAATTTCTGCCAGTACCTCTGTGTCACAGGAACAAACTGGCTTCAGAATTTTCCTCTCCAACATTCATAAGTAGTACATCTGGTAATTCAGAAATTTCAAACGGTTTTTCTTCTATACTCTCTACTTCATAAACATTATGTATATGCTTGCACGTATTTAACTTAATGCTGTAATCAATACATGCATAGTAATATCTATGAATTCTTACTTTACAGTCAGTGCACACTAATTTGGAGTTACAGTGGATAATATTTTCTTCCACAAGGTAAACTTCAAGTGATTTTGTGGCTGGTACTTTCCAACCTCTGCCTACCTTTCTAGTTGAGTCCTTATTCATCAAAATACTGGATTCGTGCTGATGGTGGATGTTCTCATTTTACTTGTTACTTTTTCTTTCACAATGACAATGAGCCCGTCAAACAGATTTGCTGTTACAAGCAACGTGAATGCAAATACACCTTTATCCAAATGTTTCACCTGCTTTGCATTACCATGTAGAGTAAGTGGTGGTAATATGCACCCCCCCCCCCCCCCCTTAATATCTTAATAATATTACGCTGAACTCTAGTGATGTATTAACATACCATTATTGGTTAATACTTAGTAGGTTGCATCTAAGTATTGGCAACAGTTTCAAATAGATTAAAAGTATGGTATTATTGCATTTTTAAGCTGTCTACACTAGTTTACAAGGTGTATGTGACTGTAATGTGGACCCCAGGGTCCATATTATAAGCAGACCGTAAAATGTTTTTATTTCTGTTTTCAGATGCCTAGGACTAATCTGGCACCTAAATGAACCCGTAAAAGGCAGGTGTGGGATAAAAACAAAATGCGAGAGGCAGTGTATGCTGTTGTAGTAAAAATCATGGGAGTTAAAAAAGCAAACATTGCGCTGTCCCAAAAACAACTCTGTGCCAGTATGTGTATGAGGCTAATACCTGACAGACGTTGAAACTAAAAAGTTTGGAAGAAAACCAGCTGCCCTAGAAAGAGAACTAGTGGTTTACATACACTATATGGAGGCCAAATTCTATGCTTTTACTAGTATGGATGTTAGAAAAATGGCCTACCAACTTGCAGTTGGGAATGGAATTGCAACAAACTTCAGAAATGAAATTGCTGGAAGGCCTTGTCTTGACCATTTTCTTTGATGTCATCAAGATAAGCTTTCAATTAGAAAGCCAACTGGAACATCATATGCTCGAGCAAAACGCTTTTCGCATGAGAGAGTTAACTCATTCTACGACTTGCTATAAGCTGAATTCTGGAAACATAAATATCCAGAAGATCGTGTATGGAACGTTGAGAAAACAGGCCTTAGTGTAGTTCAGACTGATACTGCAAGCAGAGGTAAACGCCAAATTTGTTCTGTGACAGCTGCTGAGTGTGGGTCTCTAGTAATGGTCATCTGTTTGCTGAGTGCAGGAGGTTCTTATTTTGCCCTGATGTTCGTATTCCCAAGAACGGATGAGGGGAAAGACCATTGTTTCAACTGATTTGCTGTACAAAAAAGAGTTAGAAGCCATTATTAAAGAAAAAAGAGGAAAAGAACTTTGCCAAAGACCCCCTAGTGAGATAAGCTTCTACATCCTTCATTTGTCCTCTAGCCATGCCTGCTTAGCCATTTTGCGCTTCCTGTCGATTTCATTTTTGAGACGTCTGTGTACCTTGTTGGCTGCTTCATTTATTGCATTTTTATATTTTCTCCTTTCATCAATTAAATTCAATATCTCTTCTGTTATCCAAGGATTTCTAATAGCCCTCATCTTTTTACCTATTTGATCCTCTGCTGCCTTCACTACTTCATCCTTCTACTGTATTTCCTTCCCTTGCCAAAGAAACACACTATATCATAGGATCCAACAAGTTTGCTTTCATGGAGCATCCACTGCCAAATATTCTCGCTGTAGTGAGTCTTAAGTGCATCCATAAATGTACGATCTAGCAGTTGCAGGACTAGAACAATTAGCCTCAGTAACTTCGTCATTCTTGGGAGGCAGTTCATAGTTACAATTCGCTGAAACCTGCCAGCTTGATCACCCAATCTGTTGGAGTCGTCTTTTTTACCTGGTGTGCTAGGTGAAGGCAACTCAAATCGTTCAGCTCCCGATACGATAACCTCTTTATCTGACGGCATCTCAAGTCCGATGTCAGTTTTGTCTTCCTGCATCGGTGAATACGGACTGGTCCGTGGGCCATACTCCAGTAGCTTTCAAACCTTTAATAGCAAATAGCATTGTTGCACTTTTGATGAAAAAAGCGTTGAAATTTGAAAGACCACCGCAGCCTGCACATCCCTCGGTCCATACGCGGAGTCGTTGGAGGGGAGAGGCGACAGGTATATATACCACACCGCCCGGCGGCATAGGACGTCTGTCAACAGGAGTAATCTGATGATGATGGCACGCTACGCCGTGACTGGAACACGATAGTGGGAAAAGGAAGAGAAGGAAACGTAGTAGGTGAATATGGATTGGGGTTAAGAAATGAAAGAGGAAGCTGCCTGGTAGAATTTTGCACACAGCACAACTTCATTGTAGCTAACACTTGGTTTCAGAATCATGAAAGGAGGTTGTATACATGGAAGAACCCTGGAGATACCTTTTAGTATCAGATAGATTATATAATGGTAAGGCAGAGATTAAGGAACCAGGTTTTAAATTGTAAGACATTTCCAGGGGCAAATGTGGACTCTGACCACAATCTATTGGTTATGACCTGTAGAAACTGCAAAAAGGTGGGAATTTAAGGAGATGGGACCTGGATAAACTGAAAGAACCAGTGGTTGTACAGAGCTTCAAGGAGACCATAAGGGAACAAATGACAGGAATGGGGGAAAGAAATACAGTAGAAGAAGAATGGGTAGCTTTCAGAGATGAAATAGTGAAGGCAGCAGAGGATCAAGTAGGTAAAAAGACGAGGGCTAGTAGAAGTCCTTGGGTAACAGAAGAGATATTGAATCTAACTGAAGAAAGGAGAAAATATGAAAATACAGTAAGTGAAGCAGGCAAAAAGGAATACAAACGTCTCAAAAATGAAATCGACAGGAAGTGCAAAATGGCTAAGCAGGGATGGATAGAGGACAAATGTAAGGATGTAGAGTCTTGTCTCACTAGGGGTAAGATAGATACTGCCTACTGCTGCATGCCCGAGAGACCTTCAAGCACATTCATATTATATTAATATCCAGAAAAACTTGAATTTCAACACAGTCTAACATGTGTTGGACTGTGACGATACGGTAACAACTTTGATACAGCTTCCAGTTTGCGGAACTGGCGGCTGTTTAGGGGAGGCCCTTTGGGCCGGACTTGTTCTGGGTGAAATCCTGGCGCTAAGGGCACGTGTCGGTTATGCCATCGGCACCCGGACTGTTCATTCGAACGTAGAGCTTTGAGAATGCCGAGTTTATATCGTCATAGCATGGAAAACGCACGCTGGGGAGTCTTTCCAAACGTGCAGCGCAATATCAAGCAAGACAGATATTCTGAAAGTGTGTTCGAACATTGACCAAAGAGATGGAAGAACGCCTTGTACGCCATATGCACGCCATCTTTCTTCAGTACAGACTCGCCATACACCATACTGGCTTTCAGTTGGTGTTGGTTTCAATGTATAGTCTGTCTGTAAACTCAAGAGCGAGCAGCGCTTTTGGTGGGGGAAGCGGCCTTTTCCGGTAGAACCCTGCCACTGGCCTACAGGGGCACCCAAAATCAGTTGCCTATTACCTGTCTAGCGGCGTAGATCGGCGTGCAGTGGTGTTCAATACGTCGTTTCTGTTCGTGAGATCCTTGTTGCCAGCATCAGTCACTGACATACTTCGGTATCTGGAAGTGCTGGATAACAGCGTTGCATTTCAAGAAAATTGCAGAAGACGAAGAGGAGCTATTTGCGGAGTACATTTCCCCACCATGTTCTAGTTCTGGGTGGAGATTTTAATTTGCCAGATACACCAGGTGACCAAGAAGTCAGTATAAATTTGAAAACTGAATAAATCACGGAATAATGTAGATAGGGAGGTACAAATTGACACACATGCTTGGAATGACATGGGATTTGATTAGAACAAAAAAGAAAAAAAATACAAAAGCTCAAAAAATGTCCGACAGGTGGCGATTCATCAGATCAGAATAGCATGACAAAGCAAAAATTATGTTCTTTACAGGAAATGCTCAATATGTCCACCATCATTCCTCAACAGTAATTGTAATCGAGGAATAATGTTGTGAAAAGCACTGTAAAGCATGTCCGGAGTATGTGGTGAGGCATTGGCGTTGGATGTTGTCTTTCAGCATCCCTAGAGATGTCGCTCGATCACGATACACTTGCGACTTCAGGTAACCCCAAAGCCAATAATAGCACGGACTGAGGTCTGGGGACCTAGGAGGCCAAGCGTGACGAAAGTGGCGGCTGATCACACGATCATCACCAAACGGCGCTCATAAGAGATCTGTCAGACATTTTGTGAATTTGTTTTTTCTAATAAATCCCAATGTCATTCCAAGCATGTGTCTCAATTTTTACCTCTCTATCTACATTATTCCATGGTTTATCACATTTTCCAATTTATACTTACTTTTTGATCACCCGTTAGACTGGGAGACTCAAACGTTTATAACGGGTGGCAGGGACAAAGAATCCAGTGAAATTTTCTTAAAGTCCTTTATCTGAAAAACTACCTTGAGCAGTTAAACAGAGAACCGACTCGTGGCGATAACATATTGGACCTTCTGGCGACAAACAGACCCGAAACAGTTAACGCAGAACACGGAATCAGCGATCATAAAGCGGTTACTGCATCACTGATTTCAGCCGTAAGTAGAAATATTAAAGAAGGTAGGAAGATTTTTCTGTTTAGCAAAAGTGACAAAAAGCAGATTACAGAGTACCTGACGGCTCAACACAAAAGTTTTGTCTCAAGTACAGATAGTGTTGAGGATCAGTGGACAAAGTTCAAAACCATCGTACAATATGCGTTAGATGAGTATGTGCCAAGCAAGATCGTAAGAAATGGAAAAGAGCCACCGTGGTACAACAACCGAGTTTGAAAACTGCTGCGGAAGCAAAGGGAACTTCTCAGCAAACATGAACATAGCCAAAGCCTTGCAGACAAACAAAAATTACGCGAAGCGAAATGTAATGTGAGGAGGGCTATGCGAGAGGCTTTCAATGAATTCGAAAGTAAAGTTCTATGTACTGACTTGGCAGAAAATCGTAAGAAATTTTGGTCTTATGTCAAAGCAGTAGGTGGAGCAAAACGAAATGTTCAGACACTCTGTGACCAAAATGGTACTGAAACAGACTGAAGGCCGAACTACTAAATGGCTAATTCACAGAGGAAGACTGCACCGTAGTTCCTTCTCTACACTGTCGCACATATGACAAAATAGTAGATGTCGCAAGAGACGGCAGAGGGATAGAGAAACAATTAAAATCGCTCAAAAGAGGAAAGGCCGCTGGACCTTATGGGATACCAGTTCGATTTTACACAGAGTACGCGAAGGAACTTGCCCCCCTTCTTGCAGCGGTGTAGCGTTCCGAACGATTGGAAAAGGGCACAGGTCATCCACGTTTTCAAGAAGGGACTTCAAACAAATGTGCAGAACTATAGACCTATATCTCTAACGTCAATCAGTTGTAGAATTTTGGAACACGTATTATGTTCGAGTATAATGACTTTTCTGGAGACTAGAAATCTACTCTGTAGGAATCAGCACGGGTTTCGGAAAAGACGGTCGTGTGATACCCAGCTCTCGCTATTCGTCCATGAGACTCAGAAGGGCATAGACACGGGTTCTTGACTTCCGCAAGGCTTTCGATACAGTTCCCCACAATCGTTTAATGAACAAAGTAAGAGCATACGGACTATCAGACCAATTGTGTGATTGGATTGAAGAGTTCCTACATGACAGAACGCAGAATGTCATTCTCAATGGAGAGAAGTCTTCCGAAGTAAGAGTGATTTCAGGTGTGCCGCAGGGGAGTGTCATAGGACTGTTGCTATTCACAATATACATAAATGACCTTGTGGATATCATCGGAAGATCACTGAGGCTTTTTGCGGATGACGCTGTAGTCTATCCAGAGGTTGTAACAATGGAAAATTGTACCGAAATGCAGGAGGATCTGCAACGAATTAACGCATGGTGCAGGGAATGGCAATTGAATCTCAATGTGGACAAGTGTAATGTGCTGCGAATACATGGAAAGATAGATCCCTTATCATTTAGCTACAATATAGCAGGTCAGCAACTGGGAGAACGCATTAGGAGTGATTTAAAATGGAATGATCATATGAAGTTGATCGTCGGTAAAGCAGATGCCAGACTGAGATTCATTGGAAGAATCCTAAGGAAATGCAATCCGACAACAAAGGAAGTAGGTTGCAGTACCCTTGTTCGCCCACTGCTTCAATACTGCTCAGCAGTGTGGGATCCGCACCAGATAGGGTTGATAGAAGAGATAGAGAAGATACAACGGAGAGCCGCGCGCTTCGTTACAGGACGATTTAGTAATCGCGAAAGCGTTACAGAGATGACAGATAAACTCGAAGACTCTGCAGGAGAGACGTTCCGTAGCTCTGTATGGGCTTCTGTTGAAGTTTCTAGAACATACCTTCACCGAGGAGTCAAGCAGTATATTGCTCCCTCCTACGTATGTCTCGCGAAGAGACATGAGGATAAAATCAGAGAGATTAGAGGCCACACAGAGGCATACCGACAATCCTTCTTTCCACGAACAATACGAGACTGGAATAGAAGGGACAACTGATAGAGATACTCAAGGTACCCTCCGCCACACACCGTCAGGTGGCTTGCGGAGTACGGATGTAGATGTAGATGTAACGAGCGTTCGATCGTCTGTTATGTTACAGCGTGTGTTAAGGAGGTGACACGAAAAGAACTGTTACCCGTTCCAAGAAAAGGGCTCCAATTTATGCAAACGTCTGCCACGCCTAAGGAACGAACGCAAAAATGAACCGCGTGGTTTACAGGGATCGCCACGAAGGAAAACTAGTAATTTTGGGAGGAAACCCGTCGTCATAGACAATTTCATAAAATCGATCCTTCCACAAACGATGGAGGACTTTTACATCAATCTAAAAATAGTGCCGACATTACGGAAACTACAAATTGCCGTGAAACAAAAAAATCCAATTTTACTCGTAACAGGCTAGCCAAAAGGAATATTTAACTTTTTTTAAAATTCCATACTCTTTATTCTTAAAACAAAATGTAAGAAAGATTCTCTAATCTGTTTTTACACAAAACAAATAATCGTTGATGCTACCAAAACACATGTATCCTTTTTGACAGCTGACAATAGAGCAAATAGCCAATGCGTATAACATTGTCCACATACTTTTCACGTACGTTTACGAAGGCAGTGACAAAAAATGTAGTGCAAATCGGACTAGTACAACACAAGAAATTGTAAATTTCTTGTTACTTTTTAAACACTCATTGTGTTGCAAGACCTGTTAAGTTTCAACGCAATCCTTCAAAGAAAACTTCTATCCTTTACTAGAAACACAAAGTGACAATAATTCTTAAATTCTACAGATTCATTGCGCTTTATGGGGTAGAAGTAGAGGAACGTACATTCACATGAACAGGCATTCGGTTCCATGTTTGTAGTAAAATCCCGACTTACGTTCATATGTTAATATTATTTACTCTATAGCGTTATGTTTCGGAAGAAGCTATCGTCTTTTGTATTCTTTACGGTACTAAAACACTCGTCTAAAAATTAACGCTGCCGGGCCGTGTATGCAGACGGCGTCGCCGCCGACTTAAAGCGCGCGCCGCGGCAGGGCGGTACTGCGTCGTGAGACAGCCTATGGAGGCGCCCCGTGACGTGGCTGGGTAGCCAGAGTGGGGACAGACTGTAAACGGGTACAGTGAGGATCCATAAGAAACGCATTGTCGTTGATACAATCTGTAATATTTCAGTGTCAGTTAATAACGTATCTACCATTAAAACTTTCAGTAGGTCAGATTCAATGTATGGCCATTCGACAGTCACAGTCGGTAGAGCGAAATGATGAGGTAGCTGGTAATGTGATTCTTGTTTGCGCCTCAGTGGATCCGAATATTTTTATTACTAGTCTTCGCTTTTTCTGTTAGGATCTGATACTTTCTTTTCAGTGCAATAAAAGTATATTCTCTAATATTCGATGTTACATATGTACGTTCCATCTGAGGATGGAGTTTGTTCGAATGGTTTAATCTACAAGACAGATTGCACTACATGCAGTAAGATACAACAAGAAAGTGTAAAATAAGTTTTTTTTATTTCACATGTTGTGAAGATTCTGCTGCTGAATAGGAACAAATATAAAGTAAGACTTTGAATCGCGCTATTTGTTACGGAGCTTCTCTTTCTGCCTTATAACATGTCCGTGGACACTATACGCAGAACAACGTGACTCTCACGTGGACAAGAGAGGAAAGGCGCGTTTTAATAGCGCTAGCTTAAGAATTTTACGCCCATGCATTTTGTAAAGTGGGTGATAGAGAGAAACGTGTGACGAGGGCCTCCCGACCGCTCGCCTGGTGCAGGTCTTTCGACTTGACGCCACTTCGGTGACATGCGCGTAGTTGGAGATGAAATGATGACGATTAGGACAACACGACACCCAGTCCCTGAGCAGAGAAAATCTCCAACCCAGCCAGGAATCGAACCCGTCTGTCACGCTGACCACTCAGCTACCGGGGCGGACAACCGGGTGATGTGTGACCCAGATGCTGCCGCTGCGGTCGCGTGTACCACGTTGACAGGCACATGCTGTATGCACAAGTCAGAGCGTTCGGCAGCACTTTCAACTTGGCACGCTCAAGACTGACGTTCACAACACCGTCCGTGTAGTGACGGCATTACACTTTCCTAAAACAGTGCACGGAGATCGGCGCAAATACTGTTGAGTGGTACTTAAGATAGGGAAATAAATTAGTGAAATCAAGGTGAAGTAGAAATTTAAAATTAATGAGAAACTTCGTTTAGCTTAGAAGAGTTACACTCTGGCAAACAATGGGCAGAGCAGAAGAGGCAATGACCGCGAAGTCAGCACATTCAGGAGAAGCTATCGTCCTCCCCCACGTAAGCAGAAGCTGTCGATTCAGCCGTCAGGGCATCGCCCGTCCGGCTCACGTGTTTCTCAATTGTCACACGTGATCAAAGGCCCTCGCCTACATTCCGAGAGCCAATGACCGACGTTAAGAAGATTCTTCGCGAAGCTTTTCGACGTGACAGAAGAGGCAACGACAGTGATGTTGTTCACCTCCAGTGAAGTGAATAAGTACGCGAGACGCAGTGGGCCCGACAGGAGTAGCTTTCAGTTCAGTTCCGGTACAGTCGGTGCTCAAGACCGTCATGCAGGAAGAAACTACATCGTACACAGAAGCACCGAGTCCGCCGCTGTAATGGAATAGCAAGCAGCAGCCTCGGCGCCAGAAGACAGAAGGTATTTGAGGCCAGATTTTTATGTACCCGAGTGACTCGTGAGGACGGGAAGGAGACAGCGCACATCAGCAGTCACATCCGAGTCGTCACCGTCCGATTCACGACTTCTTCCTCAATAATTAAACGGACCACCTCGCGATGCCCGTCTCCAGTCAACTGGGCGAAACGGCGACACGAGATACACACCGCCGTGCGTAATCAGACGCCGCCGCTCACGCAAGCAGAAGGCTTCGCAAACGACACAGTTGCCAGTATCCCAGCCAGAAACCCTTGTACAAAACTTTCAATAAAAGTTATCTTATGTAAAACTGCTGTTTCATTCTACCTCATACCTGAGCCAAGGATGAACCCACCCTGCAAAAATGTTGTTAAGAGAGAAAAAGTAATTTATTTAGTGTTTTTCACCCTGACATAATGCTTTAGAATCAAATGCCCTTTGCAGTAGTGCTCATCCTGACAGATG
The DNA here is from genome assembly GCF_023897955.1 of Schistocerca gregaria. NCBI lineage: Eukaryota > Metazoa > Arthropoda > Insecta > Orthoptera > Acrididae > Schistocerca > Schistocerca gregaria. The sequence goes on along the minus strand of NW_026061840.1, from coordinate 1,067,484 downwards.
ACCATCGCAAACAGAGAAAACCCAGTTACAGTACGGAGTAGAGAGGAGCGGAGAGTATTCGTTGTGAAGGGGTGCCGTCGAGAAAAGATACGATGTGTCAGGGGACGAAAAGCAGTTCGCTATAAAATTAACGAAGAATGCCAACAAGTTAGGAATTACTACAATAATAGTGATTGCGATATTTCTCTCGGCAGTTTAAACCGAGTAGGTGAGCGAGTAAGGTAACCAGGAAAATAACAATAGCTACAGTTGTATGCTATAGCATACAATGTAAAGAATTTCAGGCAAATAGTTTCAGATCAAGTAATGCTACAGTTAACGGTAACAGTCGAAGACACTAGCAGGAAGATAATTACGGAGTTACAGTTACAAGAACAATAGGTAAAGGCACAGAAACAGAGATAGTTGGAGAGTAGATGCAATTTCAAGATAGCATTCAGAGAAGGAGAGATGTTGCAAAAGATTAGTATTAAATTAAGGTGAGAGGTGCTAGGTTTTCGCTTTGGCTCGCATAGTTTCTCTTAATGCTGTTCAGTTCTGACACGTTTCTAAATGCATTCTTTTCAGGGGGGGGGGGGGGGGCGGCGGTCTTAATTATGCTGCCGCCCAGAGTACATACATTCTGAAGGCCGAAATGGGGTGTGGCGCTGTTTTAAATCCTTAGATGGTCCTTTGTACACTCCTGGAAATGGAAAAAAAACACATTGACACCGGTGTGTCAGACCCACCATACTTGCTCCGGACACAGCGAGAGGGCTGCACAAGCAATGATGACACGCACGGCACAGTGGACACACCAGGAACCGCGGTGTTGGCCATCGAATGGCGCTAGCTGCGCAGCATTTGTGCACCGCCGCCTTCAGTGTCAGTCAGTTTGCCGTGGGATACGGAGCTCCATCGCAGTCTTTAACACTGGTAGCATGCCGCGATAGCGTGGACGTGAACCGTATGTGCAGTTGACGGACTTTGAGCGAGGGCGTGTAGTGGGCATGTGGGAGGCTGGGTGGACGTACCGCCAAATTGCTCAACACGTGGGGCGTGAGTTCTCCACAGTACATCGATGTTGTCGCCAGTGGTCGGCGGAAGGAGCACGTGCCCGTCGACCTGGGACCGGACCGCAGCGACGCACGGATGCACTCCAAGACCGTAGGATCCTACGTAGTGCCGTAGGGGACCGCACCGCCACTTCCCAGCAAATTAGGGACACTGTTGCTCCTGGGGTATCGGCGAGGACCATTCGCAACCGTCTCCATGAAGCTGGGCTACGGTCCCGCACACCGTTAGGCCGTCTTCCGCTCACGCCCCAACATCGTGCAGCCCGCCTCCAGTGGTGTCGCGACAGGCGTGAATGGAGGGACGAATGGAGACGTGTCGTCTTCAGCGATGAGAGTCGCTTCTGCCTTGGTGCCAATGATGGTCGTATGCGTGTTTGGCGCCGTGCAGGTGAGCGCCATAATCAGATCTGCATACGACCGAGGCACACAGGGCCAACACCCAGCATCATGGTGTGGGGAGCGATCTCCTACACTCGCCGTACACCTCTGGTGATCGTCGAGGGGACACTGACTAGTGCATGGTACATCCAAACCGTCATCGAACCCATCGTTCTACCATTCCTAGACCGGCAAGGGAACTTGCTGTTCCAACAGGACAATGCACGTCCGCATGTATCCCGTGCCACCCAACGTGCTCTAGAAGGTGTAAATCAAGTACCCTGGCCAGCAAGATCTCTGGATCTGTCCCCCATTGAGCATGTTTGGGACTGGATGAAGCGTCGTCTCACGCAGTCTGCACGTCCAGCTGGTCCAACTGAGGCGCCAGGTGGAAATGGCATGGCAAGCCGTTCCACAGGACTACATCCAGCATCTCTACGATCGTCTCCATGGGAGAATAGCAGCCTGCATTGCTGCGAAAGGTGGATATACACTGTACTAGTGCCGACATTGTGCATGCTGTGGTTCTGTCAGTGTGATCATGTGATGTATCTGAGCCCAGGAATGTGTCAATAAAGTTTCCCCTTCCTGGGACAATGAATTCACGGTGTTCTTATTTCAATTTATAGGAGTGTAAGATCTTGTCTTATAGTAAGCCCTGCCCTTGCTAACTATTTTTTCTCGTGGCTGAAGATCTGCGTCCTTTTTCGGTGAGAGACAAATTTGACAATTATTGGATGAGATTTCGAAGCACCTTATAATCCACGTACCACCCAGTGTCTACCTTACCTATGTCAATGCCTAATATTTCTCGTGCAACCTGTATAAGGAGGTCATCTGTGTCTTCCGGCTCATCTTCGCCGCCGGCTATTTTGCCTTTTCATGTAGACTGAAGCGAGGAGAAAGGAAACGGAAGGAACTATTAAGGTAAGCTGCACTGAGACCTTGCGCGGAATCAGCGGCAATGAGAAAAAATGTATGCAACCCTGGAACTCGAACCCGGGGTCCGCTGCTACCTGATTCATTGCTCGTAGAGGCGAATCAGTTATATGAAAGCGTGCTGTCCGTTTATTCAAACATGTCACAAAGAACAGACATCGCATATTCCTAATATTTCGCCTTTACTGCCCTCTCTGAAATTCGTCACACACAAATTATTCTCGGGACCGAGAGCTGTCTGAAACTCCAAGTATAAAGCTCTGAAATGTTTAGCGATTCGTGGAACGTGTAACGAAAAGACATGTTAAACGCCACTGATGGGGAAGCGTTTACCGAGGGTGACAAAAATGTTGTTTCTACTCAAGTCGGATTTCAGTGTGGCTGTGAAGTTATCTGGTAACGCACAACAGGTTTAGGTGAAAAGAAGGTAATTGTTGGATGTTATTAACGGCCTCCCGATTCCGTCGAGACAGAGTTATTCAAAGAAAGTCTACGCCCAGTAGTGCGGAAGTACCCAAATCGTGCAGTATTAGTTCCGAGCATAGACAAGGACACCGATGGATTCATTACAAGGTTTCCACATAAGTAGCCTTGCAGAGTACTGTTGAACATGTTTTTTCGAAAACTGTCTTGAGCACCTAGTTCGAGAGAGCACATACAATGGAAATACACACATAAAAAAAAAATTGCGTGACCCCGGTTACCAGAACTCGGGAAGATAAACTTTGGCTGTGGATATCGTATCAGATACACAGTCCCTTTGACTTTTTAAAGATGTCACTAAGCCCGACCACAGATGTGAGCAACCGTGTATGAGCAGCGCCTATTAGACAGACGGGGTCCGACAGCCGATCCGTTCCAGTCATTCCACCACGAAGGAGGTACACGGCTCGTGTTGTCTGTAGTTCAACCGTGCCTACACCGTCAATACAGCGGTCCGCATTGTTCGTTTGTGCCAGGAAGGGCTCTCAACAAGTGAAGTGTCAAGGCGAGTCGGAGTAAACGAAAGCGATGTCGATGACATGTCTCGCTCAGGATGCCCGGGGGCGACTACGGCAATCGATGACCGCTGCCTGCGGATTATGGCTCGGAGGTACCCCGACAGCAAAGCCAACATGTTGAATAATGCCTTTCGTGCAGCCACAGGACGTCGTGTTAAGACTCAAACAGTGCACAGTAACCTGCACGATGCACGTCTTCACTCCCGACGTCCGTGGCGAGATGCATCTTCGCAACTACGACACAGTGCAGCGCGGTACCGATGGGCCCAACAACATGCCGGATGGACCTCTCAGCATTGGCATCACGTTCTCTGCACCGATGAGTCTCATATATACCTTCAACCAGACAATCGTCGGAGACGTGCTTGGAGGCAACCCGGTCAGGCTGAAAGCTTTAAATACACTGTCGAGCGAGTGCAGCAACATAGAGGTTCCCTGCTGTTTTGGGGTGCCATTATGTGGGACCGATGTACTCTCTCGTGGTCATGGAAGGCGCCGCAACGGCTGTACAATACGTGAATGCCATCCTCCGACCGCTTTTTTAATTTCGTTTTTAGTGCAACGAGATCGGCAGTATACAGTATATTGCCAAGGCATTCGTCTTCATGGACGACAATTCGCGGCCCCATCGTGCACATCTTGTGGCTGACTTCCTTCAGGATAACGACATCGCCCGACTAGTGTGGCCAGCATATTCTCCAGACATGTGCCGGCCGGAGTGGCAGAGCGGTTCTAGGCGCTACAGTCTGGAGCAGGGCGACAGCTACGGTCTCAGGTTCGAATGCTGCCATGGGCATGGATGTGTGTGATGTCCTTAGGCTAGTTAGGTTTAATTAGTTCTAAGTTCTAGGCGACTCATGACCTCGTAAGTCAATGTTCATAGTGCTCAGAGCCATTTGAACCATTTTTCTCCAGACATGTACCCTATCGAACATACCTGGGACAGAATGAAGAGGGCTGTTTATGGCCGACGTGACCCTCCAACCACACTGAGTGATCTACGCCGAATCAGCTTTAGGAATGGGACAATCTGCCTTGATGAACTTGTGGATAGTATTCCACGACGAATACAGGCGTGCATTAATTCAAGAGGACGTGGTAGTGGGTATTACAGGTTCCGGTGTGTACACCAATCTGGGCAACCGACTCTGAAGGTCTCGCTATACGGTGGTACAACATGCCATGTGCCATTTTTATGAGCAATAAAAAGGGCGGAAACGATGTTTATATCGATCTCTGTACAAAAAATTGGAATAGTTTCCAGAACCAATGGAAGTGATGCTAAACTTTTTTTGATGTAAGTATTTTAGAGCATGTAGCTACAAAGATGCCTGGACTCACCGAGGGTGTCACTACAGAGACAGGCGTTAGTGATAATGACGTCGCCGTAGCGACGATGGTTACTTAAGTTATTAAATCAATCAAGAAAGCTAGGAGAGTAGTTGAGCAGAAAAGCGGTTGTTAGAATCTCAAACAGTGAATGGACATTATTTAGTTCCAGTATGATGGGTGTAGAGTAATTATAAGCCAAGTTTAAACATATTCTAAATCGTGCTGTGGAAAACTATGTGCCTAGTAAGCGAATGAAGGATGGAGAAGATACATTGCGGAAAATGATGATGAAGCAGAGACTGTTGCACTCTCAGTTCAACAGAGAGCACGCTAACAACAATTCAAGGTTAGTAGAGATTCGTGCTTCTGTGGAAAGATCGATGCTCGAGCATAAAGCTGCCACCGTCATACCTCAACAAATTATCTTGAAGAGATCGCGAGACTATTCTGGTCCTGCGTAAAACCGCTGAGTGGGGAGCGAAGCTTCAGCCTGGTGTGCTAGTAGAAAACAACAAAAGGAATGCTCAAGTTTTAAATTTCATGTTTTAGGAATATTTCACGCAGCAGAATCGTAGATACACGCAGTCGTTAAACTCTCGTGTCGACAGCACGGTAATGGACATTCCTAGCCTAGAGAAGCAGCTGGAACATTTGGTAGCAAATAAGTCGCCAGGTCCTTTCCGAATACCGATTCGGTTTCACAAACAGTACTCTACGGCATTGGCCCCTTACTTAGATTACATTTATCGTGAATCTCTCGCATAACGCAAAGTCCCAAATGACTGGATAAAAGTGACTCCTATGTACACTACTGGCCATTAAGATTGCTAAACTACGAAGATGACCTGCTACATGCGCGAAATATAACCGACAGGAAGAAGATGCTGTGATAAGCAAATAATTAGCTTTCCAGAGCATTCACACAACACTGGCGCCGCTGGCGACAACTACAACGTGCTGGCATGAGGAAAGTTTTCAACCGATTTCTCATACACAAACAGCAGTTGACCGGCGTTGTCTGGTGAAACGTTGTTGTCATGCCTCGTGTAAGGAGGAGAAATGCGTGCCATCAGGTTTCCGACTTTGATAAATGTCGGATTCTAGCCTATCGCGATTGCGGTTTATCGGAGCGCGACATTGCTGCTCGCATTGGTCGAGATCCAATGACTGTTAGCAGAATATGGAATGCCGTGCAGGATGCCAACGACCTCGTATCACTAGCAGTCTAGGTGACAGGCATCTTATCCGCATGGCTGTAACGGACCGTGCAGCCACGTCTCGATCCCTGAGTCAACAGGTGGGGACGTTTCCAAAACAACAACCATCTGCACGAACAGTTTGACGACGTTTGCAGCAGCATGGACTATGAGCTCTGTTACTCTTGACGCTGCATCACAGACAAGAGCGCCTGCGATGGTGTACTCAACGACGAACCTGGGTGCACGAATGGCAAAACGCTATTTTTTCGGATGAATGCAGGTTCTGTTTACAACATCACGAAAGTGTGTATTCGTCATCGCCATACTGCTGTATCACCCCGCGTGACGGTATGGGGAGCCATTGGTTACACGTCTCGGTCACCTCTTGTCCGCATTGGCGGCACTTTGAACAGTGGACGTTACATTGCAGATGTGCTACGACCCGTGGCTCTACCCTTCATTTCAGCAGGATAATGCAAGACCACATGTTACTGGCCTTTCTGGATACAGAAAATTTTCGACTGATGCCCTGGCCAGCACATTCTCCAGATCTCTCACCAACTGAAAAGGCCTGGTCAATGGTAGCCGAGCAACGGGCTCGTCACAATACTCCAGTCACTACTTTTGATGAGCTGTGGTATCGTGTTGAAGCTGCATGGGCAGCTGTACCTGTACACGCCATCCAAGCTCTGTTTGACTCAATGCCCAGGCGTATCAAGGCCGTTATTACGGTCAGGGGTGGTTGTTCTGGGTACTGATTTCTCTGGATCTATGGACCCAAATTGCGTGAAAATGTAACGACATGTCAGTTCTAGTATAATATATTTGTCCAATGAATACCCGTTTATCATCTGTAGCTATTTTAATGGCCAGTAGTGTATAAGAACAGTAATAGGACGGACCTGCAAAATTACAGTCCAATATCGTTAACATCCATTTGCTGCAGAATTCTTGAACATACAGCGACGGAAAAAATCGCAACACCACAAGCAGTTGTGAGAGATAAACGAAAGTTGGTAGGCGTGTTTCTACAATTGAAAAATAGTGTCGATTTAAATTTCGCGCCAGTCGCATAAGAATGGTGTTAGTAGGGGCACTGTGAGGGTGCAGATCAGGTCTGCTGTAAATACACGCCGTGGCGGTTGTGAGCGTTAGTTACCTTCTAGATTGGACGTGGTGGTTTGATCTTAGCCAAGAATGCCTTTGAGGAGACAGAGACGCCATTACGATCATCTTAATGAGTTTGAACGAGGTCGTGTAATAGGGCCACGAGAAGCTGGATGTTCCTCCAGCGATTTCGCAGGAGACTTGGCAGAAATGTAGCACTGTATACTGGCAGCGGTGACCGCGAGAATGTACGGTCGCAAAAAGCTCGAGCTCCAACCGGTCACGTGGCGCTACCAAGAGGGAAGGCAGTCGTGTCTGGCGTACGTCTCTGGCACATCACATTTCTTCTGCAGTAGCAATTCGAACAGCAGTCGACGACATAACGAAATAAAAATCGATTACTTCAGGGACAGCCCCGAGCCAAGGCGCCCAGTAGCATGCATTTCACTGACCCCCAAACCACCGGCATTTGCGACACAAAACTGACATCGCAAACCATTACAACACAATGCGTGCCCGTTTCAATGCTTGCATTCAACATTCTGATCGTTACATCTGTTATTAACTTACCAGCATGTCACTTTTGCAACGGCTTATTTCGCGCTTACGTTGCCCTGTGATGCTGCAATGTTAATTACTTAAATATCCTACATAGACAGACGTATTCCCGAAATTTCATTACTCTACATGACTTTTTGTTCGTTTGTTGCTATGATTTTTTTTTTATCGCCAGTTCATTTGTCCAGTCGCGGAAGCCGTCAGGCTCTGATGCCACCCTGCAACACACCTCTGCCAGGCAGGCTGCATAGAGCATAACCCCTGTAAATCAGTAACTGCACAGTCCAGCGAGCTAAGAAAGTTGCAGCTCGGTCCGCAGAGGTCCTTCGTGTACACGAGACACTAGAACAGGTGGTGCACGCATCCGCGACAGGGTCACTGCTGCTATGGACCTTCTGCTGCATCCACCGTGTCACGTGCGGCCACTCGAATGTGAGTGTGAGTGTGCCTCCCGGGCAGTCCCGTCGTAGCCGACAATTGGTGCCCACCGCTACGAACCCAGTATCGCCTCCGACTGCACGCCGCCTTCGCTTCCTGTCCACAGTGTTAACTATACAGACGGCGCTTCTATGAAATCGGCAAAAAATCTCATACACCATTTAAAGAGTATTATGTCTTTGAAGAAAACTACACTGTTAAAAATTCCCTTTAACTAACAGCTAAAATTAAAAACTTTTCCATTCCTGATGATGGTAATTTCATATCCCTTAACGTAGTTAATTTACTTGCTAACATTCACATTTTTGAGACTATTAAAATTACTGATGAGAATCTTCTCCAACACAAAAACCTAATGTACAAGAAATTAAATCCTACAACTATTTCCAGTTTAACGCTGAAATATATTTTACGACCGTAAGCGTATGCCGTGCCCATTTGTATAACAAGTACGCTTGCCAACAATATTGTTAAACATCACAAAAGGCAGTACTTTAAGAAATTGGTGTCACCTGAGCAATTTTTCAGTCTTTAGGTACGGATCTTTCTGTTGTATATAATTACTAAACATGGAGCTATTGTATCAGCACACTCAGAGGAACTTGACTGGTATACAATCTGGAACGGAAACCTTGCCTTTAATAAGTGATTTAAGGTGCTTTGCTACACCGAGGATATATGCTTCTCATTTTGGCACTTTCTGTTGACTGGGCTTCGGGAATGCTTACTTCGTATTCTTTGCTGAAGGAGTTTCGGAAAACCACGTTTCTTAACTCTACTTTAGTGACACTGTCATCAGTGACTCCACCGTTACTTTCGCGCAGTGAAGGTACTGATTGCGTCTTGACACTGGTGTACTCTATTCATGAACAGAATCTCTGGGTTTTTCGCCAGATTTCGAAACAGAGTTTTGTTGCGGAAATTATCAAGAGCATCTCGCACTGTAGTAACCGCTATATTTAGAACTTCTGCAAAACATTGCCAGTCTTGCGGATTTTGGATTCTTTTAGATTTGGCATGCTTTTTCGTTACTTCTGCAACAGCGATTTCACCCGTTTTGTCCATGGGGGATCAGTACCATCACTTATTAATTGATGTGGTATATATATCTCTCAATTGCAATCGATACTATTTCTCTGAAATCATTCCACATCTTTTCTACGCTTACATGATCTGATCGGAAGGAGTGGAGGCTGTTTCCTTAAAAATCGTTAAGAGCATTGTCAGCTTTTTTTAAACAGATGTACTTTAAGTTTCTTTTTGATGGTTGTAGGTGTTACAGTATTCAGTGTACAGGCAACTGACTTGTGGTCGCTAATCCCTGTATTCGTCATGATACTACCTATTCATCCAGGAATATTTGCTGCTATGAGGTCAAGTACGCTTTCGTAACCATTTATGCTTCGAGTGGGCTCACGAACTAATAGTTCAAAATACTTTTTTTAGAAAGCATTCAGTACTATTTCAGGTGACGTTTTAAGCCTGCCGCCGGCTTTAAACGTGTAAATTTTCCAGCATATCGAGGATACATTGAAATCACCACCGACTATAATTGTGTGAGTGGGGTACCATTTGAAATGAGACTCACGTTTTCTTTGAACTGTTCAGCAACTATATCCTCTCACTCGGGGGTCGGTAAAACGATCCAGTTTAGTCCGATTGACAAGTACAGCCTCTACCCAACTATTTCGCAGGAACTATCTACTTCAGTTTCACTACAAGGTAAACTACTTCTGACAGCAATAAATACTCCAGCACCAACTATGTTTAATCTATCCCTTCTGAACGTTGTTAGGTCGTTTGAAAAAATTTCGGCTTAACATATTTCCGGCTTTAGCCAGGTTTCCGTACCTATAACTGTTTGAGCTTTAGTGCTTTCTATTAGGGCCTGGAGCTCAGGTTCTTTCCCAACACAGCTACGATAATTTACAACACCAATCGTTTCTACAACCACCTTACTGTGTGTTACCTGCCCCCTTTTAGACAGACGCCATTTCTATGTTTTCCTGAGACCCTCTAACCTAAAAATGCACCCCAGCCGCCCCCACTACCCGTGTAGTGGACTCCTGACCTATTAAGCGGAATCCAGAAACCCACTACCCTATGGCACAAGTCAAGGACTCTGAGGCCTACACAGTAAGATAACCACCCGAGCCTATGGTTCATACCTTTCATTTGGCTCTGCACCGAAGGACCACAGTCAGTTCTGTCGATGATGGTGCAGATTGTGAGCTCAGCCTTAAACTCGCTTAACCATATCCGCTAAACAAAACCAATCCAAAGCGACACACGCCATTGGCACCGACTGGGGCCACCACATGCTGTTGGCTGCGCCCTGTACTCTTCATGGCATCCGGAACACTCTTTACAAATCAGGAATGACTCCCCCACCTTGTGCACACTGCCGTCCTTCCCCTCCTTGGCAGCCATGTTATTAAGGGGGCCCAATTACTCGCCTATTATTGGAGTTCCGAACTACCAGCAAACTCACCTTCTGTGAACGCCCAGAAATTGCGTTCCAAGAAGCTTCCTCTGGAGGCCCTACGATCGGCCCCTCGCAAAGTCGTTCGCTGCCTGTCAGGCTTTGGAATGATCTCTCAGTCGACCACAGGTGAGGGATCAACCTCAGCGCTGTAGACCAACATAAATTTAGGCTAATGGCACCAGTGCTGCTCAGAAATCTGCAGTCTGAGAAGACAATTCACAAATGCAAGGGGAAAAGACACAACAATGCTGTAAGTGAATATCAGAGACTTATCTATTATAAAGAACGTTCCTAGATGTAGAAAGCGACCGAAATTGGTAATTCTACTTACGATGTTTTAAAAGAATTAACTGATATCGTAAAATAAACCAAGTCTGCTTTTCTTCATGGTTACGTGACGTTACGTATATATCTGTTTTGTATTTTTATTCGTCCATGCCTTTCGTTTAAGCACTCACTCAAGCTAAACAGGTCTCTGCTGCCAAGTCATTATCACTTGTCATCGATGAAGGGTGAAAAACAAAGGAAAGGGTATTCACTTTCTTTTTCCTGATGGCGGATTTAAGGAGTGGGGATGCATAGCAAAAGCGCATTCTTACGCAACTTTGGTAAAAATAAACGTACGTTTATACCGTAACAGCGTTGCGTACGTGGATTACGACTCTAGAATCATATTGATATACTAAGAAGGACAACCAAATCAGCATCCGCTGAAAAGTGGATAGTAGCACGAGGAGATTTATTTTTACTTTCCAGACATTAATGCAGACTCTAGAAAATTCGAAGCCCAAGGGCCAGTTACAATCGAGTCTGCACAATTCGAAGGATGTAAGAAAAAGTTAGAACAATTAATTCTATTTAACTCTCCTTTATTCCAGATGGAATCAGGAAAAATCTAAATAAAATTTCGACTTTTTTTCTATTGTATTCCCAGTTTTCTTACATGTTATGTCCTTTTGTATTTGAAACGGAAGGCACGCACAAATCTTCAAAAATACATAAATTCAGCTTCATTCATTTTTTCAATACTGAACAAACTGTTACGAATGGATGCATTTTGTGAACTAAATTTCTTATAAACCACCTTATGTCTTTGGATTTAGCGTGTCACTTCTTATTTGTATCTGTGACTTCGGTTCCCAGACTAACCGTTAATGATTTAGCGTTCCGTTAAGCTATAACCTCCGACAAATACCCTTGCTACCCTGCACTGAGTAAGCCAATTCCATAAGCTTTCAGCAAGAGGCGGGAACTCGCCTCGCCGGTCTGCTTGCTCCCGCCTTTTAACAATTATCAGCAACATTATCTTTCTGCTCGATGATCGTTTGCAGCATGGATAGTGGAATCCCGAAACAATTCGTCACCTACTACTTCTCGAAGCATTCCACAGCGTCGAAACTCGTTTCTGCTTTACGAAAGTCGAAAACTTCCTGGAAGGTATTCTGACGTGAAAACGTCTAGTTTCTCCTTGGTCGGAGTTTCTTATATGACAACATGGCGTCAGATTTGAATCACTATTAATTACGAGACCGACAGTGCGCAAACAAAGGTTAAGTCCACGTGGTTGTCGCTTATTGCCTGTGTTGGCATATGCGGGTCATTGTTAGGAATCATCTTTGTGTAAAGTTGTAAACTGGTGTAGCTGTAAGCTAGGATTCTCATTCGTGAGTCATTGCGATGAACAGCTTAGGGAGCGCCGCTAGGAGTAACAGAAAATAAAAATATTCGCCGGAATATAAACGAAAATCTATATTGAGTTTAAACCTACGACACAAAGGGAGAGTTCGTCTCAGGACTTGTAAATATGCTCTAAATTACAGAAAACGCGAGAAAAGCCTAAAAAGGGCAGCGCTGAGAGAAGGCGACAGCTCCCTCAGAGTCGGAAAAAAAGGAAGAAATTGCGCAACGCGATAACGTACTCAAAGGCTATATCGTACCCCAGCCACTGAAAAGTCCAAAATTGTGAGTGTGACCACTGTAATAAAGATATTGATAACTTAATTTCATATTAATATGAAACACATGTTACGATTTTATCCCGACGTTTTCACGAAAAATCTACGGCGCGGACCTGAACTGCACACACAGATATTTATTTGCAACGGATTAATAATATGCTGTGGTATTTCGTGCACTGTTAAAACAACTGATGAAACAGACAGAATTATCTGGTGTAAGCTAGGCGTTGACTTTTAATTATAGAATGTCTGCGGGTCGTTTTGATATGACAGTCGCCTCGATTAGTGAAGAAGTTGCTTCGGTTTTCTCGAGGCATTTGGGAACAGGTTGAAACAAACGATTAACAACCGTCGACTGCATACAGTCGCAAAGGCTGATTTCAAATGTCTTTGGTAACTGTAAAGCTACTTCACCTGGGTAGGGGGGACAGCTACTAGTCGGAGGTAAACACTTCCCCCTCACAGCGTTCTAATGTTGCCGGCTACACTATGCCACTCAGCGTCCGATGTAAACACAGCCGACAACAGGAAGTGTGACAGGACTACCAGACAACAGGAAGTGCTCTAAGACCACTAGCTGGACTATGGAGCAGGAAACGGCCGGGGTCCCCGGTGGTCTAGCGGTAAGGGGGTCTGGAACGTTCCAGCGCCTCGGCTGGGGCTATTCGCCCCAGCCGGGCCGGGGTTCAATCCCCGGCCGGCGCTGGAATTTTCAGACTTCCGAACACTAGCCTCCACCTCTGCCCTGGCATGTGGCGCATGCCGGGCACCCCCGTGGGGTCCGTGCTTCGGATCCCACGTGGAGCTCACTCCCACACTACAAAATATACCTCATTATGCTGCTGCAATCACTTATTTTAAATTTTAATGCGCACACTTTCTTCACCAGACCGCATCTGCATATATTTTCCAGGTACTTTCTACATATTATATCTCACTGTCAAAAGAAACAGCATAGTATCATGAACATTTGTAGGATTACAACAATGAAATAATATCCTTACTAAAAAAAAACTAATACGTTTTATTTTCGTTTTTGTTCTAAATGCTGCTAAGATAACTACAAGAAATTGGAAGCTGTTTTGGTATTTAATAATCAGTAATTAGAAAAATAAATTTGGCTATAATACTGATACATATATTAGATATTTACTTAGTACATTCTCAGTGCAGGAACAGGATAAATTCATTCAATGTCAAAAGAAATGCAAAATATTATATCAATTTTTTTTAATTATTCAAGAGTCAAAATGAGATTATGATATGACACAGGTCACTAATGAGGTACTCTCTTTCTTTGTATGAAAGAGGATAATTATCCTGGTTTTATGTGAGCTGAATGTTAAATTAAACAGATAACATTTAACATTTAAAAAACGAATTTCTTGACGATTTTTCTGACAGGTCTACATGTTTCATATTATATTTCTGACGGTAGTTAGCTGACATCCTCTCAGGCTCAGCTTTATATGAAAGTATCTTGCAGGTCAGAAAATAAATTTTATTACTACCTCTACAGATTCAGTTGGTCTATTGTTGTTGTACTATTGTTGCATTGCGAGAGAGAGACTGCTACTATAGCTGTTTTCTTTTTCTATTAAATTCCGTGCCATATCTCCATTCTAACTGCTAAAAGGCGTGGATAAAACTTTTAGCAATACTATTTCCTTTTCACCACATCGCTGCTAGGTGTCGCTACTGGTCCCTCACACAGTCAGTTGTCTGTAGCGCAGGGCTTGGCTACCAGTGGGCTCTAGCGGACCTGGCGACGACTCACTCTGCCGGGATTTGCTGCTTCATTCCTGAACGAGTACGCCGGCTGAAATACCCGCTAAATCCTCACACTAAACGAGAAGCGTAATAGCACCAATACCAAATAAGGCAACTCGTGGTCAGTGCGAATATTTTCAAACCACCACTATGATAACTCCTAGCTGAAAATACTGATACAAACTATTTGCAGAGGAATGGAGCACCTTACAGAAGCTGATTTAGAGGAAAATCAATTTGGAGGGAACAGCACCTATATTTATAACATCTTTCGATACAGAAAAAACTTTTGACGATGTTGACCAGAATATACAGTTTGAATTTAAGATGCAACCAGGAATAAAATATAGCGAGCGAAGCATTACTTAGAACTCCACCAGAAACGAGACAGCAGCTGTACGAGTTGAAGGACATGAAAGAAAGGAAATACGTGACAAGTGAGTGAGACAGGATTCCAGTCAATTCCCTGATGTTATTCATTCTTTATACAGGGTGTTTCACAAATCATGCTTAACACTACTCAGGGCTGTTCAGGGGACGTAACTGATGAAGTTTTACATAGGAATCTACTTCTGAAAACGTCATCCAGCGACGCTACAGAGCGTCAAAGTTATAGATACCGGTGCCTACAAAAATAGAGGGATCCCACGAAGATGTTACAACCTTTCTAAGATGATGCAGATGGAAAAATGCATAAATTTGAGATTATGTCCTTGTACCGGAAAATTATAACAGAGAACCTTTCTGTTACCTCAGTATGTACCGTTATCGTTGTTGCTAAGATGTAGGACAGGAAACTTTCAGGTGTGGTGGTACGGAACGAGAGAAGAAAACAATGTGCAGTACACATAGGCTGTTAAATGCATACATCAGGAACCATGAGCACTTGTTCATCTTCGCTAGCGTTCTTTGTAGGAACTATATCGCTTCTGTCCGATATTTTGAGAATGATACAATTATTTTTTCCTAAAACCTAGCAGCTGAATAGTGCTTGAAACGATATAAATGGTACTTATGATTTATGGTATGGAGACAGAAACGGTAGTTCACTTTAATGATAACAATATACAGCAAAATTCAGTAATGTTTCTGCAAAATGCCATAACACCCAAATCCTGAAATATAATCGGATATTTCGAATGTGGTACGACACCAGCTGTACGGTTTACTGGACAGATACAGAGTTTTCCGAAATTCTAGCACTTTTAGAGAGAACTAAGCGACCACATTTTTAATTTGAACCCCCGTACGGAAACGTATACTTTCCGTGCTACAGCCGTTTGAATACATGTTTGCTAGGTGGGTATGCAACAGGGTAGCCATCGTGGGATGGCGGAAGGGGTGGGGGAAGATGCTTACTTCGGATGTCATTCACCGTCAGCCCTGCCACTCTGACAAGGTTCGTGCGTCACTCAAGTGTCTCTCAGTATTAGAGAAATATTGCGGAGTGCACTTTTGCCGAATACACCGATATGATCCTACTGTATGGCGAAGTTCGTCGCCTTTATCAAGCTCGTTCTCAGCAGCGTCCAACTTCACGGCATACGCTTTTCGCCACAACTGCGCAACGACTTTGAGATAATGGTGCGTTCACCGTCAGCAGGGGTGACTGCAGTGCTACAAAGAGACGCAGCGCACCTAAGTTTCAAAAGGCCGTATTGTAAAGAAGAGTGTTTCTGAAAACTTATCAAGTTTCCTTTCAGTGAGTGGAATTGTGGAACTATCGATGTACTGGGTCACAGCTAATGACTTACTTGTACAAGTGGTCGCGTTACTAACATGTTTTCCGACGGCTGTAGCGAGGAAACGGTGAGTTACAGGAGATGGGTTCCAATTCAGAATACGAGTATTGTGTACTCATTCCCCATCTACACTTATCAAGTTTCCTTTCAGTGAGTGGAATTGTGGAACTATCGATGTACTGGGTCACAGCTAATGACTTACTTGTACAAGTGGTCGCGTTACTAACATGTTTTCCGACGGCTGTAGCGAGGAAACGGTGCGTTACAGGAGATGGGTTCCAATTCAGAATACGAGTATTGTGTACTCATTCCCCATCTACACTAGGAGTTTGTAACGGAAATTTCGGAACATCGTGCATGTTTCCGGTATATTGTACAGTTGTTGTTCCACCATAATAGAAATTTCGAATACATTTCATAATTTCTGAGAGCTCACAAGGCGCGACTACCGTGTCCGCAGTATAAAACCCAGGGGGCCTCTTGCGTACGGGGGCTCTGACGCCCACGAGAACAACTGTAGGTAGAGAGCGCAACACAGCTTCTTTGATGGACATTTCACTCTAATGCTGCCAGATGTCTCTATTTTTAGAGGTATCTTGAACAGCCTCGCACCAGCTTTAAGCTCAAAGCCGAATGTCCCAAATTCTGGCCACTGCTAACATTCTGAAATACACTATCCGATCAAAAGTATCCAGACATCTGGTAGTGGACTTCAATATGCGGTATGACCACCTTTTGCCATTACGAGGGGTTAACCTCTGCTGGGAACGCTTTCAGTGTAGACGATATTTTATGCATCACACATGTTGAGAGTTTCATCTGTGTGTACGTACGTGACAGTACACTGGCCAACAAGATCTCCACCTCTCTCCCCAATTTTGGAGCTATATGGGATTCTCCTTGCAACCAGGTCGAGATTTTGACGATGTAACAAATCAATTGAACTGAATATGGTACGACATCCGTCAGGAGGACATCCACCAACTTTATCAATGAAAATCAAGTCGAATAGCTGCTTCCTTAAGGGCCAGAGGTGGACCAACGCGTTATGACTTTCTCCTGAATGAGTCACCCAATTTAACAGCAATTGTTATCATTTGTTTGCCTTTACACGTACATCACATCTAACAATTTCCTTCACTCTGGGATAATTTATTGGTGGTACTGTTTAGAGTGTAAATATGCAGGGTGTATCAAAAAGGATCAACCGATTTTTTTAAAAAAAGTAACTATTATGTTATTCGACATATGTACGTGAATAGCGTACTGCTGGAAAGAGCAAACCCTACGGCTTTACATGGTTACCGCTTGGCAGCAGCACTGTCCGACCATTTCAGTCCTAGTAAAAATGGTGTCGCGGCGACAGGAAGCGTTTTGTGTTCAGCACTTTGCGCAGTGTGGGCAGTAATAAGTGTTCGACGTGACTTTCGTACAAGGTACGATGATGATCCTCCTACAGCACAGAGCATTAGATGATAGCATCAACGATTAAGAGAAAGAGAAGGTTTGCGGAAAGGCGAATCGCCGGGCCGTCCCCGAATGCCTGACACAGACGTCAAACGCATCCGCCACAGTTTCACGAGGGGTTCGCAGAAATCCGTTCGCCGTGCAGCTCGAGAGCTCAGCACGTCCCCGATGTCCGTCTGGCGTCTCTGCGTCGACGTTTATGCATCAAACAATATTAAATTCAGCTAATGCGAGCTGTTCGTGAGGGCGATAACATCGTGTGAAGTTCCATAATTTCACTCTTGTCAAGGTGGAGGATGGCCGTTTTCTCCCACAGTCAGTGTTTAGTGACGAGGCAACACTCCATTTACACAGAGAAGTGAACTGTCATAATGTGACAATATGAGGTACGGGACAACCACATGAAGGTGTACAACATAAAATAGACTCTCCTAAATTTAATGTATTTTGTACAGTTTAGAGGGAAAATGTGTATGATTCATATTTCTTTGCCGGAAACACTGTTACAGTAAGCATATATCTCGATATGCCTGAAAACTTTCTCTTCCCACATGAACGACTTCATTTTCCAATGCGATGGGGCACCGCGACAGTGGCATCTGGAAGTGTGGGAATTTCTAAATCAAACGATTGCTGAACGATGGATCGTTCACACTGGACTAAATCACTCACCCCTAGACTACTAGACTCCAAGGTCACCGCACCCGACTATATGTGATTATATATGTATGGTTTTGTAAGAGACTCTTTATGTACCTACATTACCAACAGCAATAAATGAACTGAGACATCGCATAACAGCACCTGTGGAAACTGTAACTCCAGACATGCTTGCTGCAGTGTTGGTACAATTTGAACACCGCATTGACATGTTCCGTGCATCTCAACGATGCATATTGAACACCAATGAAAAGGATGAAAATAACTTTTTTAGTTTTCGTACATCAAAGGACAAAATTCATTGTATTCATTGTATATGTTTCTTAGTTCCAGAAATATAGACGGCCCAGGTCGGATGATTGTTTTTGATACACCACGTATAGATAATGCACTTCAAAACCTCACAATAATTAGGCCACTACCAAGATGGGAGACAACAAGTAGTCACACATGCGTCTTTGCATGTGTTGGATAAAAAGTGGTAGCACAATGCCATAACATGACGGATGTGAGTCATTCGGTACGCACACTTTCTGTTGCTGACAGATGGTGGGCTGAAGTAGTAAAGTCATCAGCACAAGTCGTGTTTGAGTCAGTTGCAGTGTGTACTCTCTCTGAGTTGGAGAGGCTAGCTCGAGTGCCTAAATAGTATGTTTGGGAAACACGAAAAAGGTGCTTGGGTGCAGACTGGAAGGGCACGTGGTCGGAGCGCGCAACAATCTTTCCTTCCAGCGCTGCATTCTACCAACTTACACGACGCCAAACGACGAGCCCTGTGCAGGAGCACCGCATACGTGGCAGCGGGACATACTGGGACATCCACCGTATTCATCCGGTAGAGTCCCCCCAATTATGGCCTGATCACCCAAATGAACGAAGTATTTCGTGGCACGTCTTACAGCAAATGATAAGGCACCATATGGCGGTCCTAGCGAGACATCATCACAGATGGATGCACTGACAGTGTATGACATCTTTCATGTGGGTGTGGAAAGTGATCGAGACGCGAGACGGAAATGTGATCAAGTGTATTTTAGTCAAAGAAGACTGACATGAATTATAGCCAAACTGCCACTACTTTTCATTCACCTCCATGTATATTACCATACCCGTTTATTTTTACTCATAAAAATTTGTCAGTAATCTTGTATGAAATGTTTTCACAATTTTGGTTTGTTTTCTAGATGTATAGCAATTCGGTAAGAAAAATGGAAGAGTTTGATTTTTACTTACAATACTGCTCTGGCTGCACATTTTTCTGGGATCGGAACTGATGCCCTTAGCGTGAATGTACTTTGGCTTACACCACAGCACATTTACGTGACGCAAAATACGACGAAATACTCTGCCAATACAGTTCGATTACCGTCTCGTAACTGTTGGACCTGGTGGTCTACCGGCACAGCGCGTGCCTGCAAATCGAGAATCTCGGGATCGAATCCCAGATGAACAAATAAATTTTTCTGTCTGCTTTTAATACAGCCTTCACCTCTCAATGATATGAGGAATCGGTAGAAACAACATGTGGTGCGGATTCCACGTTAAACTGCCGATTCCCTTTCCCCGGTTGGACAACTGGAGTACGTTAATGATAAGCATGTCTTCAAAGTGCCGTCCAATTGAAAGACTTAAACGAGGGCACTGAAATACGCGAAATTTATTAGTATTATTACACTGTCCAGTCGCAGTAATCTGACCACGTGTTAAAATACCGAATAAACACCTTCTGCAGCACGAGACGCACAGGAATAGAGTCAATGATGTAACGACAGTCATAAGAAGCCATTCCGACACCAGTACTTGTCATGCTGCGATAGAATTCTATCGATTGAGGATCCGTGGCACAAACTACTCGATCGAGGTGACCTTTCAGATTCTCGATTGGGTTTAAAGGCGGAAAATTTGGTGGTGAGGGCAGTACGGTAAATTCATCCTAGAGCTTTCAGAACCACGCACATACACTGCGAGCTATGTTACACGTGCATCTAGGGGTGGATATGGTCCCCAAGGATAGGTGCGTACTAGGGTTGATCCATTGTGCCTTTCAGAACAACGTCGACTCACCAGGATGAATGGCTGCAGTGTGCGATACTTGGATGCTTAACCTACATAACCGTATAGATGGTTCAAAAAGTCGATCCTACCGCTGGAGATATCTCCTTGTAAGGCATGACGAAAGAGGGCCGCCGTTTCATTATATACCCTGATATGGTGGTGGATACACATTTAGTAGTGTAGCAATACTAACACAATCGGTCTGAAACCTGCACGATCTAAGCAACAAGGAACGACTTCATACTTAGTCCAAAGGAAAATCTCCAGAATTACTAGAAAACTTATGGCCAATGCATCGAGTCCCCTGCAGTCATTTAGTCCGCGGCGACTGCTGAGAACCTTCAGAGCAGTCATTAGGATTCGCACTCGACTACTTCGATGTTACATGTTCGGTGTCCTACTCTATGGAGCTGAGTCATGGACTGTATTAAGCATTTGAAATGCGATCGTATCGAAAAATATTAAGGATACCATCGACAGAGGGGTAAAATACAGGGAGCGAAAGGATATTTACAATTTGTACAGAAACCAGATGGCAATTATTAGAGTCGAGGGGCATGAAAGGGAAGCAGTGGTTGGAAAAGGAGTGAGACAGGGTTGTAGCCTCTCCCGATGTTATTCAACCTGTATATTGAGCAAACAGTGGAGGAAACAAAAGAAAAATTTGGAGTAGGTATTAAAATTCATGGAGAAGAAGTAAAAACTTTGAGGTTCGCCGATGAAATAGTAATTCTGTCAGAGACGGCAAAGGACTTGGAAGAGCAGTTGAACGGAATGGACAGTGTCTTGAAAAGAGGATATAAGATGAACATCAAATAAAGCAAAACGAGGATAATGGAATGTAGTCAAATTAAATCGGGTGATGCTGAGGGGATTAGATTAGGAAATGAGACACTTAAAGTAGTAAAGGAGTTTTGCTATTTAGGAAGTAAAATAACTGATGATGGTCGAAGTAGAGAGGATATAAAATGTAGACTGACAATGGCAAGGAAAGCGTTTCTGAAGAAGAGAAATTTGTTAATATCGAATATAGATTTATGTATCAGGAAGTCGTTTCTCCGAGTATTTGTTTGGAGTGTAGCCATGTATGAAAGTGAAACATGGACGATAACTAGTTTGGACAAGAAGAGAATAGAAGCTTTCGAAATGTGATGCTACAGAAGAATGCTGAAGATTAGATGGGTAGATCACGTAACTAATGAGGAGGTATTGAATAGGATTGGAGAGAAGAGAAGTTTGTGACACAACTTGACTAGAAGAAGGGATCGGTTGGTAGGACATGTTTGGAGGCATCAAGGGATCACAAATTTAGCATTGGAGGGCAGCGTGCAGGGTAAAAATCGTAGAGGGAGACCAAGAGATGAATACACTAAGCAGATTCAGAAGGATGTAGGTTGCAGTAGGTACTGGGAGATGAAGCAGCTTTCACAGGATAGAGTAGCATGGAGAGCTGCATCACACCAGTCTCAGGACTGAAGACAACAACAACACCACCATCGAAAGATATAGTCAAAAATATGGCGGTACGAAAATTCAGAAATTCTCAACAGCATCCACATAGCAAAACTCGATTGTTTTGGTAGCGCAATTCCGCAACAATAAATAAAACTTGTTGAAATTAATAATTCAATGAAACATTAATGGCCGGCCATTGTGGACGAGCTGTTCTAGGCACTTCAGTCTCGAACCGCGCGACCGCTACGGGCGTGTGTGTGTGTGTGTGTGTGTGTGTGTGTGTGTGTGTGTGTGTGTGTGTGTGTGTGTGTGTGTGTGATGTCCTTAGGTTAGTTAGAACTACTTAAACCTAAGTTCTAAGGGACTGACGACCTCAGATGTTAAGTCCCATTTCTTTGAAAGATTAATGGCATACGTGACACACGACGCACAGGATTATCCAGGATAAATAACTCAGACCAGCAGTTTGGGTTCAGCACTGAATCAATGGTCTGAAAAACCATGGACGGACAACAGATCATGCTGTCGATCGACAGTGTTACTGGAAGACGAGGCACTTTAGAGAGGAAGAATGACAAGGCAGAGAATGTTTAAAAATTAGATAAATGCTCACCATTAAATCTAATAGTCCACTCATATAATCGCGCTAGCTGCCATTAAAATTAATCTGCAATTGGCATACAGTTAAAATTTTTTGAACCTAGTGCTGTTAAAAGCATTCATGTTAACACTTATTTTGATCCATGTACGTATTTTTTGAGACATCCATTGTACGAGGACGTACAGAAAAGTAATGTTGACATGTTTTGAGTGAAAAGTCACAAAGATTTTTAAATAAAACAAACTTCATGAACATTCTGCATCGGTATTCTTCACGTCAATAAATTTAGTTTTCAACACACTCACCCTCGGAACCAGCACAATTTCCCCAACTAGATACTATTTTGTTGACACCGTCACAGTATATTGTTTGACTATGTTAACAGAGCCACAACCTTACCTCTGCTTGCACCGCTTGAAATAATTGAAGTGCTCGAAGGTTTTCTTAGTTTTGCACATAGACGAAAATCGAGACTGTGTGTAGGATGATCGACGGCAGTGAACCAAGGACGTCGGCTTGCTGCAGATGCCGCAGCGATCGTGTGTAGTTTGGCACTGCCGTGCTCAAGGAGAGAGTGCTCCACATGCGGACGAAGTCTTCGAATTCGTGCTTTTAGTGTTGTGAGCTCTTTCTCACTCCCAACGTAGTCACGTCACACACCGCTATCTAACGCGGTACGAAGCAGAGGGCTGCAGATATCCATAGTAAAGATGTAGAATGTTACTGACTTCAAATAAAACAGACCGAGTCATTATCTTCTCAGCACGCCGTCGTGTTATAAGCACAAAAATCAAAAAAATTGTTTCCGAGCAAAGTATGCTGTATTTTTAAGTGAAGATCTTTGTAAGGTACATCTGTGGTAAACGTTATGCTTGTGATATATGGTGACAATTCGTATTTATATTTACAATGGAAAGAGATTGACCAGTGGCCAACAGACAACTAAAACGCAAGTTGCTAGATGGATATTAACTGCAATAGTGCTCACGCTGCCACGGTAAGTAGGTGTTTTGGTTTCGCGATACATGTCGCCGTTTAACTGCCGCTCGTGGCGATACATTAAAGAGTGCTCTGTCTTATTGTCAAAGAGCCAGTACCCAGATTCAATCTAAAGAAATAAAGACGCGAATTCTGTGCGCCACATTTTCAGATGTCCCTCAAACGTTTCCGCTGTAAAATGCATACCTTAAGAGCTGTGAGGACTTGTTCATCTTCGCTAGCATAAAACATATCTCCACTGCTGAACAAGTGCTCATAGCTCCTCAGGTATGCATTTTGTAGCCCATGTTTACCGGACATTTTTTCTTACTTTGATCCATACTACCAGCTTTGAAAGTTAGCAACAACAGTACCAGTACTTGTATTCCGCCGTCAGAGGTATGTAACTTTCGACTCATTCGTTTCTGGATCATGATACATGATCAAATTGATACATGATCACGGCATCACACTCTACTTACATACATTTGCCGGAGCTGGCGCTTGTATTTTGATGCTCTGTAGCCTCGTTAGATGACGTTTGCATGCATGAGTTACTAGGAAAAATTGCAAGCTCTAGAAATGTGAAACACCTTGTATAATGAAAGCAACATACGAAACGAACGAGATATTTGGGAAATTAATCGAAGATAAGAAAGAAGAAATAGAAACTGTTTCCAAATCGACCTTTCATTTCGCTGCTGCTGATTTGAAATTTCGTGGCATTTATTCGCTCTGAAGAGGATCGTTCAAACGATGGTCGGAATGTAGTTATTTTAGTTGTTTTCCTAGACACCGAAAAGCTTACGTCCAGAAATCAGCACGGTTTTAGAAAGCTCGTGTGAAACGCAGCTTGCCCTTTTCGCACATTATATACTGCGAACCACGGATGAAGGGTCCCAAGCACATTGCACTCTCCTATATTTGAGAAAAGCCTTTGGCACGGTGCTCCACTGCACACTGTTAACCAAGGGCCTCGTATGAGCATACGGAGTCGGTTCCCAGATATGAGAGCGGCTTAAAGTCTACAACAGATACCAGTACGTTCTCGACAGCGAGCGTTGATCAGACACAAGGGTATCATCAGGAGTGTCCCAGGAAGTGTAACAGACAGCTGTTATACTGTATAGACATAAATGAGGTGACAGGCAGAGTGAACAGTAGTCTGCGGCTGTTGATGATGCTGTCGTGTACGGGAGAGTGTCGTCATTGAGTCACTGTAGGGGGATACGATTAACGGGAAGCGCGGACAACTGAGAAACGCGCAGGAGTCAGTGAGGTACTGAGCCATGCCGACGTCGGTGCCTTAGTTAGCTGCGCTACGTTTTTCGATTGAGGACCCAGGATACGAAGAGCTTCATCGAGGTGGTCCCACATATTCTCGATTCCGTTAAGTCCGGGAAGCCTGGTGGTCGACGGAGTACAGCAAACTCATCCTGGTGCTTTTCCCACTGCAAGCTGTGTCACAGATTTAGTTGTTCTGCTGGTAGATTCCGAGGGAAAAAAGACTCGATGTAGGTGTGGCAACGGTTCCGACCGATATTTCTGCTCATCCACTGTGCCTTCCAGAACGACGGGAGTGTCACGATAACGTTTGTGAGATCGTAACGATCCTTCCTCCTGTCCTAACCCTGCCACCGACTGTTGCAGGGTGTTCACTTTCAGGTGAATCGCGCCCTACACGCCAACGTCTGTCTGTCACTTGGAAAGCCCGCAGGTCACCGTTCAGTGGACGCCCAGTCGCAGAACTGGCGTGAAAATTCCAGCCTTCGTCGCGGACGAACAGCAGTCAGCATAGGTGTGTGGACCAGGAGTCTGCTGTGGAGACCTACACATAGCATTTTTCGCTGAGTGGTCTTAGAGGAGACACTGTCGGTAGGCTCTTCGGTTCACGTGCATGGTCAGTTGCTCAGCAGTTGCACGTTATTCACCTGCGGTCTCCTTTAACTCCTGTCCTCTGTGGACCGTTGGGCACCACAACGGCCTCAGCGTCGGCTCTCGACAGCGCCATGCGCGGAGTGCTTTAAATATGGCAACACGCCAACATTTTACGAACTCTGCCGTTTCGAAAATGCATCCACCTGTGGCCCGAAAGGCAATGATCACGTCCTTTTGGATGTCACATAAGTGGCTGAGTTTCCGCGTTACGCATACCCTACACATTAGCGTCGGACACAGGCGGTGGTCACGTTAATGTGACTGGAGCGTGTGGTTAGAAAAAGGAAAGGAAAAGGAAACAGAAAGGGGAAAGGATGGTAAGCGGTGCCAGGAGCACCGGAAATGTGGTAATTATACGAATTGCCTGTACAGGAACTCCGAACGGAATAGGAGCAGCGGCAGTTTAAAAATTGTAAATGGTAGAATCACGGCTCAACAGTAAGTTTCTCGCCCAACCTGACGAAACAGATGTGTAGATTGAGAAACGAATGCATAACTGCTGGGAAACAGTCTGCGGTGAGTAGACAGTGCCTTTTTTCGGAGGGTTTAAAGAGCAATTTCAAGATTTGCGAGATAAAGGTTTAGATTACGTCGCAAGTATAACGAATTATGAGAAAGACGGCAGTAGTTCAGGGATTCGGCAGCACGAAGATATTTTGAAAGTGACTGAAGTTTTTAAGGAGACATAATAACCCTGTTCCTGACAAATGAATCCTGGTGATCAGTTAAGAAGAAGGGGAGAAAATGTTTGAAAATAAAGCTCTTCTTATGGACGGACATTTCAGAGGTGTTCGAAACAACTTGTCGATACCTGAAGCACGGAAGACTAGCTTTTTTACCAGAGGAAAGTCAAAATAATTGTGAAATATTTTTTCTCAACCGAGAAATGTCATAACTTGGTTGTCATTTAAAACTGCATTGCTTTACTTCGAAATGGCTGCAAATTAAGCTATGAAAACAGTGTTATCCGAGACATTTATTTTCCAGTTGTAATTTTCATTTCAAGCAATGCCTGTGGAAGACATACAAGAACTGAGATTAGTGGAGCAATACAGGGATGAAGAAGTAGTTCGTTTGTCTTGCCGCACGTGTGCTGTAGAGTCCATCTTCCACCGGACTGCCTTGATGAAGCATGGAGAGTAACAGCGTAGCAAGTGCCCAGTGGCGTAGACTATTTAATCAGTCAATAGATGGAAAATGCTAGTACACAACCTGAAATGTGGAATTGGTGAAGACAGACAGTCGACCGAAATATTTCGAAATAAATTCACTCTTAGGTTGGCTTCAGTTGCGTTAGATAATACCTTGATACCTAACACTACTGTATCAAAGTTATCTGCGTTCAGAGAATTTATTTCAAAGTGATTTCGGTCAGCTATCTACCGTCATCAATTCGATGCACAGGACCATGAATGCTGTCGAAGTTTGGCATAGCAGACGATACTCAATAAGGCAAAGGTATCTTAACCTACAATTTCTGATCAATACGCTAAAGGAGAATGCAATAAAACCAATACCTGAAATTGAAAAAAAATCTGTTGGTCAGCTTCTTCAGTGAAAGAGGTAAAAGATACATATGTGTTGAAAAAGAGTTAAAGATATTTTAAGAATACATAATGACTCGGTGGATCTAAGAAGTTTAAAATTTATATCATTCCTACGATAAAATGTGGAGAGGCGTTCTTATTACAAAACGGCACGCAGAGCCTCCCCATTGTCGCGGCTTCCTTTGCACGTCGGAGAACCCGCAGTTAAAATGTATGTGGTCAGAAACACCGCGTTGGCTCACGGGTCGCCGAGTCCACGGCTGCAGAATCCCATGACACCCTTCAAGAGGCGGCGAGGCATCTTGTACAGTATTTATTTGAGAGTGAATTTTTTCCTCACTCCTCAAGAGACGTCATCAAACGGATCTTCCTGCTTCTGGAGTGTCTACGCGACTATGAGGGAATCCCGAAACGTTACATCTTATTTTAGTTCTGCTCTCCGTTCCACACCTTCAAGGACCCACTTGTTTTCTGTGGCACTCGAACACTTGTACTTCTCCGATGTCATTTTCGCGAGGGATTTATGTACTGTGCTTATGCTTTATTGAGAAAACACGGGAATTTTTTTAAGTGTATAGGGGTGAAACGATTATCTTAATAACCGATAAAACAACTCCAGATATCGAGTATTACGTACCGGCTGACACTTCATTACAAAATGTTTACGGGCTGTGTGTTATCCCAGTCGCTTCCGTTTATTAAATGTTCCGAACACATGAGCTTTCTTCGATAAACAGTTCTGACATGGGTCTTGACAACACGATCGAATTACAGAGGTTCAAATAGTGAGATGCGACTGCGTGCAACTGCATAGGCAGATTTTCAGTCCCTGCATATAATTGTAACGCAACTAAGGAGATTATAGCGACACGAACGTCAGCCGGGTAAATAAGTCGTACACTAAGTGGACATCCAGCGGACGCAAGTAAACACTTCCTGTTACACCACGCCACTGCTGCCTCGGTGTAAACACGGAGGACAACAGGAAGTGCTCTACGACCACTAGCTGGACTATGGAGCAAGAAACCGCCGGGGTCACCGGTGGTCTAGTGGTAAGGGGGTCTGGAACGTTCCAGCGCCTCGGCTGGGGCTATTCGCCCCAGCCGGGCCGGGGTTCAATCCCCGGCCGGCGCTGGAATTTTCAGACTTCCGAACACTAGCCTCCACCTCTGCCTTGGCATGTGGCGCATGCCGGGCACCCCCGTGGGGTCCGTGCTTCGGGTCCCACGTGGAGCTCACTCCCACACTACAAACTAAACCTGATTATGCTGGTGCAAGCATTTTAAAATTTAATTTACACACTTTCTTCACCAGACCACATCTACATATATTTTAAGGTACTTAATATATCTCACTATGGTATCAGTAATATTTGTAGGAAACTATCAAACAAAAACCTTACCAAAAAAATGATTTTTGTTATCCTTCGTGTGCTGAATACTTCTGAGGTAAATACCCAAACATCTGCCATTTTCTTGAAGTTAACAATGAATATTCGAAAAAAGTTTATCATACTGATTCATATATTACATAATGTATTTTACTCATTCTCAGTGCTGAAAAGGCAGTAATTATGTCAAAGTCATAAGAAAATGCAAAGTATTGTGTCACAAGCCAACAAGGTGTTCTTTTTAGTATCATGATTTACTATGCGATTTATAAATTCTGTATAATAAATCGTTTCGTAACAATTGACAATACCTTTTAAAATACATTGTTTTCACTTATTGCATTTTCAAAAACTAAAACAGGCCTTTTTTTCTCAAATTATTCTAGTGTCAAAATGAGATGTTTGATATTACACAGGTCACTAAAGACATAAACTGTTTTTTTTATAAAAACGATATTTCTCGTGGTTTTATGTGAGCTGAATGCTGAATCAAACAGATAACACTTAAAATTAATAAGAGGAATTTCTTGGTGATTTTACTAACACGCCCATATAGTTCATATAATATTTCGATTAATAGTTACATGACTACCTCTCTGCCTCTACTTTTTGTAAAAGTATCTTGTAGATCAGAGAAAAAATTGTATTACTACCTCTCCATGTTAAGTGCAGTTCAATGAAAGAGATTGTAAAGGCCGTACCGAAGATGCAGAATATTACGTTCTCTGCAAGGCATTTGCCATCAGTAATGAGTGAAACTGTAAAATAGAAAAAAAGGGCTGACAAACGCCTATTACTGTTGTACTATTATATCACTAACGTTGCATTGCATAAACTTACTTACAGTTCTCGTTGCTGTTCAATAATCTTTAACTCACTATACCGTGCGATTATGTTGTTAACATTTAATGTAACAGTAGTCCTGTTCCGAGCCACATATCCATTTTTAATGCTTAAAAGTGTGGACAAAACTATTAGTAATACTAAATTACGAAGAGGGAATGATGAATGTAACATGCTGCGTACATTAATGTCGCTCGAGAAGTAGTTTGCATTATATGTTACCAGAACAGAATTATTTTGTAATGTGTGAAATACACAAAAATACGGTAACAGACAAACCGAGCAGTGATGCCGTAATCTGTTTTGTAATAATAGTGTAAAGGAAGAAATAAACAGCAACTAGACATTTAAGTCACTCGATTTTCGCGGCCATTTTGCTGTTCATCACTTCGCTGCTAGATGTCGCTACTAGTTCCTCACACACTCAGTTGTCTGTAGTGCAGGGCTTCGCCACCAGAAGGCTCTATCAGCACCGGTGAGGACTCACTCTGTCGACGTTTGCTGCTTCACTCCTCAACATCTATGCTAACTGACGTGACTGCTAAATTTTCAGACTAAACGAAAAAAATAACACCAACACCAAATAAGGCAAATAGTGATAAGTGCGGATACTATCGAACCATCACTTTCATACGTCCTGGCTGAAAATACTGATCCAAAATATTTACACAGGAATTAGAGGAGACGAGCTAGAGGAAAATCGATTTTGAGAGAACACACTAGCCGCTAGAGATCGGTTGAAGAAATTCAACCCATATTTATAACATCTACAGATGTTACAAAATAACTTCTGACAATTTTGAGCAAAATATACAGTTTGAATTTAAGATGATGTAACCAGCGATAAAATACAGTGAGCGGCATGTTATCTAGAGCTCTGCCAGAAATCAGACAGCAGTTTTAAGACTTAAAAGACATAAAGGAAAGCTGGCAGTTGATAGTTGAGAAGAGAGAGTGAGAGAATGAAAGTGAGAGAATGAGAGAGAGAGAGAGAGAGAGAGAGAGAGAGAGAGAGAGAGAGAGAGAGGGAGAGAGATAATGGGAGGGGGGGCTTCGGTTCTAGTCCATTCACCCATGTTATTCACTTTGCATACAGAATGTTTCACACGTCGAGCTACACACTTATCGCGTCTGTAGAGGGGACCTACCACATGAAGTTTTACATAGGAATCGATGTCTGGAAACGTCATCCAGCGACGCTACAGGGTATCGAAGTTACAGGCGCTGGAGTCTGTAAAATATGTGTACACAGAAAGATTCAATGAAGATGTTACCAATTTTCTATGATGATGGAGATGGATAAATCTATAAATTTGAGGTTATGTCCCTATAACGGAAAATTGGAAGAGAAGACATTCCTGTTACTTGTGACAGGATCTACCGGTAGTGTTGTAGCTGAGATGTAGGGCAGGAAACTTTCAGAGGTGGTAGTATGGACCGAATGTCCAGTACACATGGGCTGTAAAATGCATACCTTAAGAGCTGTGAGGACTTGTTCATCTTCGCTAGCATAAAACATATCTCCACTGCTGAACAAGTGCTCATAGCTCCTCAGGTATGCATTTTGTAGCCCATGTTTACCGGACATTTTTTCTTACTTTGATCCATACTACCAGCTTTGAAAGTTAGCAACAACAGTACCAGTACTTGTATTCCGCCGTCAGAGGTATGTAACTTTCGACTCATTCGTTTCTGGATCATGATACATGATCAAATTGATACATGATCACGGCATCACACTCTACTTACATACATTTGCCGGAGCTGGCGCTTGTATTTTGATGCTCTGTAGCCTCGTTAGATGACGTTTGCATGCATGAGTTACTAGGAAAAATTGCAAGCTCTAGAAATGTGAAACACCTTGTATAATGAAAGCAACATACGAAACGAACGAGATATTTGGGAAATTAATCGAAGATAAGAAAGAAGAAATAGAAACTGTTTCCAAATCGACCTTTCATTTCGCTGCTGCTGATTTGAAATTTCGTGTCATTTATTCGCTCTGAAGAGGATCGTTCAAACGATGGTCGGAATGTAGTTATTTTAGTTGTTTCACTGTTTTATAATGACATGGCTTAGAACCCAAAATGATTTTCTCCAAGTTGTTTGTAGGAATTCTATCGCTTCTCACCGATATTTTCAGTATGGTACTGGTATTTTTTTCCTACACCTACCAACTTTAATAGTGCTTGAAATGATGAAAATTGTCTCCATATCAAAAAGTATTAGGTACTGAGACGGTGCTTGGTTTTAATGATAACAATATACAGGAAAATTCAGCCATGTTTCTGCGAAGTTGCATTACGCCGAAATTCTGAAATACATCCGTATATTTCGAATGTCGTACAACAGCTGTAGGTAGGAGACGGGTTACTGCAGAAGTAAAGCTGTTTAGACGGGGCGTGAGTCGTGTTTGGGTAGCTCAGATGGTAGAGCACTCGCCCACGAAAGGCAAAGGTCCCGAGTTCGAGTCTCGGTCCCGCACAGAGTTTTAATCTGCCGGGAAGTTTCATATCGGCGCACACTCCACTGCAGAGGGATCTAATTCTGGAAAGAACTGTATAGTTAGTGGAGAGATACAGGATGTTGCAAAATTCCCGTTAAAAACTTCTAGGGAACTGAGTGACGATATTTTGAAGAGGAGCCCATGTATGGAAAGGTATATCCGTGATACAGCCGTATAAATACACCTTCGCTAATGTGGTATGCAACAGGGTTATAATCACTGGAGGGGGGGGGGGTTACTTACGTCTGATCCTATGATGTCATTTGACGGCTGTCTCCTCTCTGACCTGGATCGAGTCTCGTTCATGTGTCTGTGAGTGTTAGAGCAACATTTCTGAGCAAACTTTTGCCGAATACACCGACACAAGTATTCTGTGTGGCCAAAGCGCTCAGTACTGGAAGAGCTGCTGGTCGCCTTTATCAAGATCGTTGTCCACAACGTCTGACTCCTCCCCACACGCTTTTCGTTACCATTGCACAACGTCTTCGAGTAAGGGTGCCTTCACCGTCAGCAGGTGCGTCTGTGGTGCTCCGTGGAGACGCAGCGCATGCGAATTGGAAAATATATTTATATGGATATTGTGTCTGTTCTTCCGGACATGTGCGAAAGGACGCTACGAATGTAGTGTGTGGACATACAAAGGTGAGAATGTGGGTCTTGCGGGAGGCGTGCGAGAGACAGTCCCTGTAGTCTCACTATCCTCTGTGCCGTCGGTGGCTCAGATGGATAGAGCGACTGCCATGTAATCAGGAGATCCCTGGTTCAAGTTCCGGTCGGGGCACACATTTTCACCTGTCTTCGTTGATATCTATCAACGCCTCTCAGCAGCTGAAGGAAATAATATCATTGTAATTTCAAATTGGAAAACGCCCTCCTGTAAAACCAGTGTCTCTGAAGACCGATTTTTTTGATTCTTTGGTTATTAAAGAGTGAAAGTGTAATACAATAGATGTACTAGATCACATTTACACTGAAATGCCAATGAAACTAGTATAATAATGCATATTCAAACGGAGAGGTATGTAAACAGGTTTAATATGGTGCTGCGGCCGGCAACGCCTGTGTATGACGTGTGTCTGGCGCAGTTGTTAGATCGGTTACTGCTGCTACAATGGGAGGTTATCAAGATTTAAATGACTTTGAACGTGGTTTTATACTGGGCGCAAGGCCGATGGGACACAGCATCTACGAGGTAGCGATGAAGTGGGGATTTTCCTCTACGACCATTCCACGAGGGCACCGTGAATATTAGCAATCCAGTAAAACAACAAATCTCCGACATCTCTGCGGCCGGAAAAATATCCTGCAAGAATGGAATCTGAAGAGAACCGTTCAGCGTGGCGAAAGTGCAACCCTTCCGAAAATAACTGAAAATTTCAATGCTTGACCATCAACAAGTATCATCATGCGAACCATTCATGGAAACATCATCTACATGGGCTTTCAGAGCCGAAGGCCCACTCGTGTACCCTTGCTGACTGCACAGCACAAAGCTTTACGCCTCATTTGGGCCCATCGGTACGAACATTGGACTGTTGATGACTCGAAACATAATCCCTGGTTGGACGTGTCTCATTTCAAAATGTATATACAGTATGGACGTGTATGGGTATGAAGACAACATCATGACTCCATGGACCCCGCATGTCAACTGCGGACTGTTCAATCTGGTGAAGGCTCTGTGACGTTGTAGAGCGTGCGCATTCGGAGTGATGTGGGATCCCTGATACGTCTAGATACATCCTGTCTGATCACCTGCATCCATTCGTGTCCATTGTGGATTCCGACGGAAGTGGGTAATTCCAGCAGGACAAAGGAGCGGCCCACACAACCACAATTGCTACATGGTCGCTGCAGAAACACTCTTCCGAGCCTAAACACTTTCGCTGGCCACCAAACTCCCCAAACATACTGTACGTTTCTAGTAAATTTTATAGCATTAACTAGCATATCTGGAATGCCTTGCAACGTGTTGATCAGAAGAGATCTCTGCTCCCTCTTACTGTTACGGATTTATGGGCAGCTCTGCAGGTTTCATGGTGTCAGTTCCCTGCAGCGCGACTTCAGCCATCAGCAGAGTCCATGCCACGGCGTGTTGAGGCACTTCTGCGTGCTCGCGGGGACCATAAACGATATTTCTTTGGCTCCTCAATGTAACAAATTACTTGTCAAAGTGACATCGTTACCAACATGTTTTCAAGTGGTTCTAGTATACGGTACGTCTCGGGAGACAGGTTACAATTTAAAATATGAGTATTATGTACTCAGTCCCCTCTACAAGTTGTAGCAGGTAGTGATGGGAATTTCAGAACATCCTGTACGTTTCCTGCAAACTGTATAGCCGTTGTCGTATTACAATTGGTATCTGCGAATACATTCCATAATTCGTGACAGATCGCGAGGCGCGACTGCAGAAGTCCGTAGCGTTTACCCAGGGGGCGTCTCGGCTACGGCAGCTCTGACGGCTAGTTTGAAGGCCACTTTCAACTAGTGTTGCCAGAGGTGTCTCTTTATAGAGATTCTACGACTCTCCCCACTTAAGCTTTAAGAGGAAGACCAAATGCTCCAACTTCTGGCCTCTGCTAACATTTCGAAATACACTATCCTATCAGTGAGTGTACAGACACCTGTTAGTGGACATTAATATGCAGTGCGTCCACCCTTTGTCTTAATGGCGGCTTGAACTCTGCTCGGGACACTAAGTGAGGTGCCTACCGACAATTTACGCACCACACACGGATATCGTATCTACGTGTTTGTACACGCAAGGCAATACATTGCACAGCAAGATCGCCATATCTCTTACCAATTTTAAACATCTGGAGCACAATGGGCAGGTTCTTTAAAGCAGGTCGCGATTTTGAGGATGTAACGAACCAACTGAACTGAATTTGGTACGATATCCGTCAGAAGGGTATCCACTAACTTTATCAGTGAATGCCAAGCCTAGTAACTGCCCGCGGAAAGACCAGAGGTGGCCCAACACGTTATCGACTTATCAATTTGTGAAGCTCTTTGTCTTGAATTAATCATCCAGTTTTTCTTCAACTCTAATCATTCATTTGCCCCTACACGTACAGTCATGCTCAAAACTATCCTAACGAACGAATTGAATTTCGCCTGATTCACATGCAACCCACATAACGCAACTGTCTAGCAGGTCCCCTTATCGCTCCTTGGTACAGTCGTTTGACTATTGAAAATGGTTCCAACAAATCACCACAAGAAAACACTGTTCTGTATCGCAATAACTCAAGATGCAAAGTAATACCACGATACTACAAATATCACGGAACACCTTCTCACAGATAAGACTGCCCTTAAGGCTTGTAGCTCACATTTATTACAATAAATGACATACCTGACATTTTACCACTCTCATTATTACGTCAGATAGGTAATACACGTAGTAAATTCGTCGTATTCATGATTTCCTCTTCAATGTAACATACCGTACTTATCATTGAACACAAAATGAGATTAAAAATTAAAGTTATTCACGGGCAACCAGTTGAGAATATGTATGAACTTCAAATGACACGACGAACCGTCTCGTTTTGCATATGGATTCAAACCCAGGTCATGCAGACTAAGCAAAGATTTCGTGCCTGACGGAAACTAACAGTCACTCCTGATTAGGCATACAGAAAGTGATATACCTCGATTTTAGAGAGAGCCAGTTTGCAAATACCAACTTTAAATTACATAGCGCAAGCATTTTTGCCGGACGCGAATTCCTACCAAGCACCTATTGCTCCTGTTAACGAACGACGAGAGATGTTGAATCTTGGTTCTTGACAAGCAACTTACTTGAATTGCCGTGAGGTAAGGCTTTGTACTGGGCAGGGATTCGAACTCAGAACTTAATCGGATAGATATCGACGCACAATCGACTGTGACATTTCGGATTTTCTCGGCAGTAGCTAGATGTTTTAACTGAAATGACGAGACGAAACATATTTTTTTTTTCCTTCGAAAGACTCCAACCCGGCATCTATCGCTGTTATATTCTACAGAAAACGAACGTTAAATATGGGTTTGTTGCACCAGCAGCTACATGTGAGCGTGTTTGACCTAGAAATAAAATGACGAAGAGTTCAGTGCTCACTGGGAATACAGCTCCACACATCATATCGCTTTTGACTACACACAAAAATACGTCAGCTTCCGAATTTTTGTCCAGCTCGGACTAACATCTTGAACTTACAGTGATCTCGCAAATAGTCCTGTGTCTCACTGGGTGTCAAAAACGTCACATATCGTTAGTGTTGACAACGAATGAAAATACATTAAACATTAAAATAATTATCCACCAGCAGATAGGTGTTCTCATGCTAGAGCTTGATAATACATAATGAAATCTATAGTGCCGGGCCAGGATTCGAACCCATTCACGCGCAGTATGTGGAGATGTTGAGGAATCTGCAGTTCTGAACAAACAACAAATTGTAGCCGTGCTGTATTCTCACGAAGGGATCAAATTGAGCGTTAAGTACGGTCTAAGTTGCATTCCCAGATCAGAACCGATTTTATCGACATACAGAAGCTCAGATAAAATATGGACTAAATGTCCTTTGAGCGTTATTTAAGCATCACAAGACTGCACATACATGCAATCGATTTCGAGGTGCAAAGTGTTTATCTTACTTTGGTGACAGGTGGGCATAAGAGATTTCCAAAAACTTTTTATCGTACTGAAATAATCTTTTGTCGGAAAGAAACAAGGTAAGTGTTTTATTTGTATATATTTTGTAGGAAACTGTAATCGTGAGGGAAGATTATACACCTTAATGTTTGACACAACTGCTAGGAGAAAACGCTGCATCCTAACCAAACCCTGCAGTTCCTCTCCATATCCCCGTAAGACACGAGCAGGGGATTCTCCACGCATACCGCTACACAGCTGTTCCTAGCACACCTGAGATTTGGCAACATCGTCACAAACATTAGGCAACACTGTGACAGTGCAATCACTTCCGCCTATGGTACTGAATTGGCTCACTAAATTTACTTGATATTACCTTTCCATTTGAATGGCTCATGCTGTATAATCCTTACGTAAACTAAGATACTGAGGCAGAAAATTCAATTTTTTGGCTAAAGAAATGCTATTCTTCACATAAGTGGCAACTTTTATTATCTTTCACGATGCGTTATGAGGCTGAGCGACCAATACCATGATGAGAGTGGTGCAAAGGTAGCAGTGTGTCTGTAACCCGGTGGTACCGCCCATGTCTCGTGTCAGAACGGCTCAATCAGTCGTCAGTTCCAACTGAGGTAGGGACCATCGTGTGCGAGCTTTTTTTTTAAGGAGCTGCGAATTTCCAGAAAAAATTCTGTATCGAAATCGGAAGAAAACCTTTACACATCAAATCTTCTTGGTAGCTCGACTCAGTAAGTTGTGTTAATCGTCAGAGATCATGGCGTTCTGACTTCCAAGCTGCTTCGCAATACCAGCGTCTCTGAAGAAATTCGAATCGACCATCAACGATACGAATTTCAATATTGTTCTTCACTTAAGACTCACATGCCAGGGTGATAAGTATGAAGGAAATGAGCCACTTGATTACTCTATGCTAAACTTCCCTGCAGACATGTGCTGACAGTGTCTCTAGCAACTTACTTTTTCTCTGGGTAGCTTCAAATATGGGCAATTTTTTCGCCTTAAATCCAATTGAATATTCTAAATATCATTTGTGAACAGCGTTCACTTCTCCATTAATTAATTTATGGACCTCAAAACAAGCAGTTTGCCTTAGTAGCAATAGAGCAGGTTCTCATAGGTATTGACGCAATCTTTTGCATCCATTTACCATAGAAAATCTAAGAAAGAAACCAAACACATTACATTGCATTTACTCCCTGTGCCTTGAGTAACACATATGAATCCATGACAATAATAAATTATTTGAAGAATCTCCTGTGCAAGGAAAGGAACAGAATGTGACGCTTTAATTATAGCGCACTGGATCAGAAACAATGAAATTAATTCTGCGTCACATTGATGTACTGCATTCTAATGTAATAAAGTAATCATCAAATAAAAACGGTTTTGTGCCTCCTTTGCTATGAAGAGTGAAACACAAATCGTAGGCAGATTTTATGGGTCACTACTCAACAACATTAAAGCATTTTACATGGTTGAGAGTGTGGAGTGGAGCAGATGTTGTCGGCAGAAGGCAGCGCAGTGCCTCAGCCCCCGCCGGTAGGCAGCAAACGGGTCCCAGAGAACTCAGACGCATGCGGTGTTCAGAGGCAGATGCTCGGTAAAGAAATCTTTCGCTAAGACATTGTTGAACCAAACTATTATTACCAGTGTGACACAAAGCGAAATATATTGTAGATTCGCTTGAATTACAAGCATAGCTTCAGCACCGAGAGCAAAGGGGCGATAAAAATTTTGTCGTTGTCTGCTTCCGGTCGCCAGACGTCATATTAGCTAGTCTCGCGTTTTACCTCAAGACTACGGCCTTAGTCAAGAATAATGTACTAAGACTGAACTCAAGACTTCCTCTGGGAAGTGCCGCAGTCTACAATGTTGCTGATCGAGCATACTGCCGGACACAGGATCCTGAGAGGAGCACGACTGTGTTGTCCACCTTATGTGGACGGCTCGGCGGTCAATGTTTTGCTCTAAGGCTGTATCTACAACACATATTGCACCCTGAACACCTAGAAGAATTAAGAAAACAAAAGTAGTTTATGAGAGCAACGTTAACTATGGCGTTCGAAGTATTCATAGTGTTGTGTTCGTGTGTGCAAACGCCTTCCAATGCCCACTCAAGGAGGACAAGGATGCAAAGTCTAGCTTCAGTATTATAAATTCGCTACAGTCTGCGGATGAACTCAGACTTAGGTTGATAATTAATTTGAATATTTAGCAATACTATACCCACTGGTGTTAAACTCGTTATTAACCAATGATTCCCAAAGCTACAGGGACACTACTTGTGATACTTAGGCTGAGCTATCAGACGAAAAGATCAACCTGACACAAACTGTGGTAAGTTTGTTTTACAAACTTCGTACCAGGATAATGAGCTTTTACGTATTTGGGATGTCTGTGAACGTTGCTGCTTGAGACGATTTAAGACGAAAGTAAATTCCTTTAGCAACGACAATGTTTGAAGAAATCGTCTTAACGGGACTAAATCGTGATTTGTAAATCGTTTACCGGCCGTACTCTACCGCATTTCGCTGATTGGAAGGCAAATAGATTACGGAAAAATGTCACAGAAGGAAAAGGGAGAACGAAATGTCTCCCACTGGAAGGTCATGTTGTCTTATTTAAATGATTACAAAATCAGGTAAAACGACCAGTCAGATTGTCAGTATAAGAACATTACTGTTGTCAGTATGATGTAGCACTGCTCAGGGCCTGTAACGATAAAGGGCCCGTGTAGGTCAGTCATATTGTATACAGAAGTGGGAGAGAGAGCACCGCTAAATTCTACAATCCGAATGCATTGCAGACACACAGAAATTACTGTTACAGTGTACTAATGGAGCCCAATTAGTGAGTGAACTGCGTATTTTCTGGTGAGAGAGAGCACTGGCAAATAATCTTCGCTATATTAGGTTACTTAATCTGGTGTCACTCTGAGACAGAATTTATGGCCGGCGGCTGAGTGTAAGGTCAATGGGCCGGATCCGAGTTTTGCAAGTGCGAAATACTTTCCTACATTATAGAAGCGAATATTAAACTGGAACTAATATTCCAAAAATTTTGAACTTGGATAGCTTAGAATGAAAATCTTTTTCTTTATTGCAAAGGAAAACAATTGATTTTCTAAAACATTCTCTGTCATACACAACTTGAAACAGGTCACGTCAACCAAATCATATGGAAAAATTGACAGCGACGTATATCGGCAGGCAGTAAGATCTCTTGGCTTTTGGTTTGGCAGTACTCGACAGCCATTTCTAGGCGCAAGTAATAGAAGAAAGGCAGAGCGTTTTTGTTATCAAGTAACGTCTTCATCGATTACTTTAGTTTTAATGAAATCTATGAGTAATTGCTGATGTTTGATATTAACATGAAAAGAATTCTGTAGACAGAGAAAGAACCTCTTCTTGTGAAACTACTTGTATAGTGACCAAAAGGCACGAACTGATATTCAAGTACAGTGTTCCAGCAGCGGCATGAAGAAAATGATAGTAATAATGACGGTAATAATCCAATTATCCGGTAACTTCACACTTCCCAGTGGATCTTCACGAAATAAGAAAATATCTGAATTTGTGAACATTTCAAAATGGCTTCACATCGAGCCTATGATGCCTACAAGGGTCTTTACATCCTGCTGACATGAGAATAGCATAATCTCCGCGTCAGAAGCTTGTTTCTACTTAAACATTTAATAGACTCGCGTTTTATCCACCGTGACTACTTTTGTAAGCTCAGCACATCATCCGTTGCAGCTCACTCCTGGGGCTGGGAAATGTGGGCACAATGGCCTGGTGGAACTATCACAGGAGCAATGCGTGGGTTCAGACATTTACTTTTAAGAAGCACAAACAGATTTACTTTGCGTCTGGTAACCTCAAAAGAAAGACGTTATAATCCAGAATTCGCAATACAAATCACGTTCCATCATTACCAACTGGGCAGAGCCAGGTTACGTTGGGAAATGACATAGCGGAAGTCATCGTAAACAGAAATACAGTCGCCAGTAAACTTACTTACATTAGAAAATTTTATTTTATTTTATGAACCGATAGCCATTTAAAGGATGGGGCTCTTATTTTACTTGTAATTGATTGAACTAGAGACGTTGTAAAATTTGGTGCTGGACTGTGATTCGAATTCGTTTCTCCTCTTTCGAGGATCTGAATCTCTCGGAACATTATAGTTCAACCATTTCGTTCCTTTTCGCAAGACTGCAACCTTCTCTAGGTCTCCTCCAAAGGTAAGTATGTGGGTCCGAATCCTGATCCAATACAAAAATATTCATAGTTTCAGTTCAAGCCCTATAACGTGCACACCGTCCCGCTAGTGAAAACCAACGTGCGCTTTTAATGTCTATTCATGTGTTGCCAACAATCGCAATAGGTGTCATTATTTCTTGTCAAACACGCACACACCTTACCGTTGGTGAGTAAGCAACTGATATTTAAGCTATATTTGTGGATGCACGGTAGGCGTGCAGTTAGATTGTCGCTTAGGTACTAAAGTTTGTATCTTTAGTTTAGATCCAAACACCTAGCAGCTGGTAAGAAAAACCGATACGTAACATTTGATTTTACTTAACTAACAATACGATTACGTGTTGGGTTCGTATCTCCGTCATATAACTTCACATCATGCACTTAAACTTTAAATGCATGCGCACTTTGTTACTTGAGCATGGAGGTATATCAGACATCTTTCGTGGTTAGTTAAGAGGGACGAAAGGGTCTTGTTAGGAGTCCCGGTTTATTACAAAAATTGTCGTCTTTTATTTTCAAGTTTAGATTTCATTACTGGTATTGGCAAAAATTTCGGTAATTTATGACTCTTCATGGATAGCCATCAATATGATATGATTAGATTACATTAGATCAATTCTTGTTTCATAGATCATGAATACGATATTTCGTA
This sequence comes from Schistocerca gregaria, assembly GCF_023897955.1. NCBI lineage: Eukaryota > Metazoa > Arthropoda > Insecta > Orthoptera > Acrididae > Schistocerca > Schistocerca gregaria. The sequence goes on along the minus strand of NW_026061840.1, from coordinate 1,026,502 downwards.
ATGATGTGTAACATGTCATTTTAATGAAAGGTTTCTTTACATACCATGATTCAATTTCTTTACAACAATTTCTTACTCTCTCTCATTCTTTTTGATCTCTCTCTCTCTCTCTCTCTCTCTCTCTCTCTCTCTCTCTTTCTCTCTCTCTATCATACACACACACATTCTTTTTTTCTCTATTTGTTTGTTTTGCTCGACTATCGGCGAGGCATCAAAACGTCTCTGAATGAGCTTCTTAGTTTTTAGTACACTTACGAAATAAATATAAAAGCAACTGTGAGAGTTACTGATATATGATGCTTAGTTTTCAGTCAGTTCGGAGTATTATTAGTAACCACGCTCCAGTCCCTAAACCTAGTTACAGAAATGCGAATCAGACGCATTACGTATTCCAGGCCGTAGCAACCGCGACTTGGAGACACCAGCTATGGTCACTTCCCAGACCGCTGTACGATCACATCGGTTCGTCTTCTTTCTGCTGGTACTGTAACTGAGATTTTACAACAAGGCAACGTATGTTTGGCAACTATGTGATCGACGAGTTCCTTCCTGGTGCGCACGGAATTTATCCTCAAAGTTCACTTGATTTTACCTGTCATTTCCATTAAATAATCTGATTTATTATCACGTTAGGTGTAACAAAAGTTTGTAAATTTACGGTTTTCAGCCCAGGAAAGTCGTTGCACGTGGAAATCGCAACTAATCTCGTCCTTTAAATAGCGGTTTACGAGTGCTAGACATTATCGAACTCGTAAGAGTAAGCTAAGACACGTACTTCTACGCCAGCTCTATGGTAATGCGCTGGCCTGAGAAATAGCATCTGTTATGGTTCGCACTTCCAGTCTCACTGACTGTAACGTTTTTATCCCTTCTGTGAAAGAGCTACAAGCAGTCAGATAAAACATCGATAAGGAAATCGCAAAAAAATACTTTCGGCTCATAGTGCAATGGTGAAAACTTACAATGCTGCACAACAGGTAACTCCTCTTCCCGCCGATGACAAGCAAATTTTGGGTTTCTAGGAATACAAAACTTTACTTATGAAATGCGACATTTGCACTGCACGACGTTTTCAACAAAGAGATGGCGCAATACAGTAGCTCAAGTGGAAAGAAACACTTCCTTTTCAAATTTGTGCATCCTACACTGTTGGCTGTTCTGTGTAGGTGGCAGGTACGTGATTTTATTTCGGTGATTACAAAATAAAGTCGAATGTATGCACTGGGTAGTCGAGGCAGCTAGTTCATTGTGATTCGGTCAACCAAGTACATGAATTTACTGAACCTGCTGCAAATTACTACAGGAAGCCTGTGTGTCAATTCTCATCCGGAGAGGTGCAACGGCGTTACGATAGAAAAATGAGCCACATACTTATAATATGCTTGTATATCTATGGACTGGGTTCGATTCCAACTTCTGTCAATGATTTTAGATAGGGAGAGACAGATTCCATTCTCTTCTGGCTACACCAAGTGAAGAAGATATAATGACATTGTGGTCTGAAATTAACATGAAAAATGATATTCCTTTTCTACAAAGTAGACGTTAGGATGAATCACAATAAAGACTGGAGCGGCGACACGTAGAAACCTTTCTTATACTTGTTATTTATTTCTAGTGACGAAACAAACGCTATGTAGGCTCACAGGACATTTAGTCCATATTTTATCTGAGCTTCTGTATGTCGATAAAATCGGTTCTGATCTGGGAATGCAACTTAGACCGTACTTAAGGCTGAATTTGATCCCTTCGTGAGAATACAGCACGGCTACAATTTGTTGTTTGTTCAGAACTGCAGATTCCTCAACATCTCCACATACTGCGCGTGAATGGGTTCGAATCCTGGCCCGGCACTATAGATTTCATTATGTATTATCAAGCTCTAGCATGAGAACACCTATCTGCTGGTGGATAATTATTTTAATGTTTAATGTATTTTCATTCGTTGTCAACACTAACGATATGTGACGTTTTGACACCCAGTGAGACACAGGACTATTTGCGAGATCACTGTAAGTTCAAGATGTTAGTCCGAGCTGGACAAAAATTCGGAAGCTGACGTATCTTTGTGTGTAGTCAAAAGCGATATGATGTGTGGAGCTGTATTCCCAGTGAGCACTGAACTCTTCGTCATATTATTTCTAGTTCAAACACGCTCACATGTCGCTGCTGGTGCAACAAACCCATATTTAACGTTCGTTTTCTGCAGAATATAACAGCGATAGATGCCGGGTTGGAGTCTTTCGAAGGAAAAAAAATTATGTTTCGTCTCGTCATTTCAGTTAAAACATCTAGCTACTGCCGAGAAAATCCGAAATGTCACAGTTGATTGTGCGTCGATATCTATCCGATTAAGTTCAGAGTTCGAATCCCTGCCCAGTACAAAGCCTTACCTCACGGCAATTCAAGTAAATTACTTGTTAAGAACCAAGATTCAACATCTCTCGTCGTTCGTTAACAGGAGCAATAGGTGCTTGGTAGGAATTCGCGTCCGGCAAAAATGCTTGCGCTATGTAATTTAAAGTTGGTATTTGCAAACTGGCTCTCTCTAAAATCGAGGTATATCACTCTCTGTATGCCTAATCAGGAGTGACTGTTAGTTTCCGTCAGGCACGAAATCTTTGCTTAGTCTGCATGACCTGGGTTTGAATCCATATGCAAAACGAGACGGTTCGTCGTGTCATTTGAAGTTCATACATATTCTCAACTGGTTGCCCGTGAATAACTTCAATTTTTAAACTCATTTTGTGTTCAAAGATAAGTACGGTATGTTACTTTGAAGAGGAAATCATGAATACGACGAATTTACTACGTGTATTACCTATCTGACGTAATAATGAGAGTGGTAAAATGTCAGGTATGTCATTTATTGTAATAAATGTGAGCTACAAGCCTTAAGGGCAGTCTTATCTGTGAGAAGGTGTTCCGTGATATTTGTAGTATCGTGGTATTACTTTGCATCTTGAGTTATTGCGATACAGAACAGTTTTTTCTCGTGGTGACTTGTTGGAACCACTTTCAATAGTCAAACGACTGTACCAAGGAGCGATAAGGAGACCTGCTAGACAGTTGCGCTATGTGGGTTGCATGTGAATCAGGTGAAATTCAATTCAGGTCGTTCGGATACTATTGGGCATGAATGAACATCACGTGTATCGATTTCCATCGCGCTGGGGTAAGTCCTCATGGATACGTTTATTCTCCTTAGAGTGTAAATATATTTGGAGCATGTCATTCAAAAACGTTTGAAACGACATAGACGGGAGCGGGTTGTTGTTAGGAGAGCAGAATGTATTAGACTCGCGGATCATGTGGTGTTATTGGCAGAGAGCGAAAGAAGTATGACTGAAATGTTAAATGAATTGAACAAGAGGCGTGAGTAAATTGGAATGAGAAATAATAAGAAAATCGCAAAATGTCCGGTGATAGGTGCAAGAAAAGCAAGAACAACTATAACGTTAGGCAGTAAGATACACAACAATTTAGTGTTTTTAGATAACTGCGACGTGCTATTATGGACGACATTGGAAGTAATAAGGAGGTGAAAATACGTATAGCAATTGCCAACGAGACGTTTCATAACAGGAGGCTTTTATGTGGGTGCATTGATAGGGGATAAAATAGGCAGGCACAGTGAGAAATGAGGTGGTGTTGAGTGGGAGAACAGAGAGAAATTTTAAAGGTAGCAAGATGAGCAAACACAATTGGCATGGACACTGAATGAGAAGAGATTGTTTATTGATGGTATGAAGGAAATGGTGAATGCAAGAAGAAGAAGAAGAAGAAGAAGAAGAAGACGCAGAACATACCAGGTGGTGGACAGCGTAAGAACAGAAAATAGTTGTGAGAAAACAAGAGGGTAACAAATGATGGGACTGCATGGAGAGCTACATGTGAAGACCTGCCCTAGGGCAGAACACTCATGGTGGTGGTGTTGATGAAGAGGAGACTTATGTAGGACATTTTGCAAAACGCCCATTTTCTTGTAATCCAAATTTAAACAAAACATAGGCAGCTTATAATTTGTAGTCTATAAACGACCGTGAATTGCGTGACAGATGGAACTTGCCAGTATACCAGTTATTAGGACTTATTCCCACTCCACTGACGTATGGAGCGTGCGAACTGTGGCTGCTTAAAAGCCTCTGTGCGTGCTGTGCTTAGTCTCTTCCGGTCTTCACGCTTCCTACAGTTACAATACGTAGGTGGTTTCAGTATATTCCATTCCTACTTTCATCATGTAACGTCAGTTCTAGAAACTTTCTAATTAGGTCTCCTCGCGATACTTTGCTCTTCCACGGGATAGTCTGTGTCTACCATGAACTGTCCGTTAGTCAGTAAGTAGAATAACTGGTTTTCCGACACATGTCGCCATGTAACTGTCGCTCTGTCTCCACGTCAGAGAGACGGAAATTCTGTGTGCCACATTTGAAGATGAGTTTGTAAAGGTTACAAAACTAGTTAATGGAATTACAAATAGTTCAAAAAGTGAGTTTTTGCGGTTTTCCGTATTTACATTCAATGCACTAGTCACAGGCTCTAGGCGATCCTTAGGGGATATGCTTAGTCGGTTGAGAGCATGATGTGTCCCTCCGAGATTAATTTCACCTGGGCTTTAAGCGACTCACCGGTCAGCATTTACAGAGCTGCCAACTACATCTCACACCGGGAATATTATCAGGATTGGTTTGCATCGCAGCCTACGGAAGAGAACGAAAATCGAACGAGCATTCGCAGTCATTCCCTCCATTGACTACCATTCGCCTATATTCAACAGTTAAGGATTCCTCCGGAAATATTCCAAGTAGACTTTCTCTGGATATTTTACGTTTCTTTCCAAGCGCCTGCCTGTTCAATTTGATCAGAAACTGTGTGACATTCTCCAACGCGTCAAAAAACCTGTGACCATTCGTGCCGCCCTTCTCTGTATACATTCAGTATCGCCTGGCAGTTGTATCTGATTAGGATCCAAGAATCTCGAGCAATATTGGGGGATGGGTCACAAGCGTGATTTGTAAGCAATTTCTTTTGTACACTGATTGTATTTTCCTAGAATTCTACCAACGAATTGCAGCCAGCCACCGTATTTCCCTAAGACTGCGACTATGTGACGGTTCCATTTCAAATCTCTAGAAATTTTTACACCCAGGTATTCATGTGGGTTGAGCGATAGCGAATTTGACTCGCTGCACTATACTCGTAGGATAAGGTTATATCGTTTTGTGAACCGAACAATTTTACATTTCGGGAACATTTAAACTAAGTTGTCATGCTTTGCACTACACTGAAATCTTATGAGGGCGTGACTTCTTTCAAACAGAACTTTATTACAGGCAACAGCATCATTTGCGAAAACACTGAAGTTCCAAATAGACCGCGTAACCACCGCCCCCTTCTCCCCTCCAAATTGCTGTCTGAAAACTGGAAGTCCCACTTGTAAAACACCTTCAGAAGTTCGTTCACATTCCGTATCAGTTAATGTGTTAAAAACTTGACCTGAAGAAACATAACCCTTTGCAGTTGAAGACGCTCTGTTGTAAGAGAAGCTAGTTTTTCGAAAACGTCTCAATATTTATTTACTGAACTAGGTGTTGTACAATTCTATAATTTTCAGGTACATTCGGCGACGTATGTGGATACTGTGACAAATGTGTTGCGAATAAAGTGAGTAGTAAAGAAGTAATAAAGTGAAACATCAAGCCTGATGCTGACACCTTACTACACGAACAGCGAAAATGTAGAAGTGATCAAAGTCTTTTTCCTTTCATCATTATGTCAGGGATGTCAGAGGGGAAAAAAAGTTTCGCCAAGTTTCGAAATTATGTGTGAAGTTTGTTGGAAGTCGCCACGTGCTGCCTTTCACAAATGCTCGGTGAATATATTCTCGATAATTTGCGCGCCATGAAATTGTGCTGCCTTAGACGAGTACGCAGTTTTTAACTTTCAATGCCCGACTTATTGCGTAAACCTATGCCTTTAAATGAAGGACGGAAGGAGGATTGCATTTAATGTGCCATCGATGTTGAGGTTGGTTTGTGGGGGGTTAAAGGGACCAGACTACTTAGGTCATCGGTCCCTTGTTCCACGACCATAATAATACACGAAGAAAAGTCCAACAAGCAATAAACACATAACGGAGACGACAAGGGACGACACAGTACAAGAAAGACATAGACGAAGACCAGAGAAAAGAGATTAAAAGACACACAGAGTGCGACGGTCATTGGCCGACCATGAAAATAAAACTGGAAAGGCCAACAACCAAGGGACACATTAAAACACCACAAACTAAAACCCCAGGCCAAAAGCCACAGTCGACACTAAAAAAAAAATGAAAAGGGACTCTCATATTGAATGATAAAAACCCCCTGCTCGAATAAAACGGAGAACTAAGTCAGCCATAGTAGAGTCATCGGTTAAAAGAGCAGGGAGTGTATCAGGCAGCGCGAACGTCTGCCTGAGGGCAGTTAAAAGTGGGCAGTCTAGTAAGACGTGTACCACGGTCAGGGCCAATCCGCAGCGACAGAGAGGCGGGTCGTCACGGCACAAGAGATACGCGTGCGTGAGCCGGGTATGTCCTATGCGGAGCCGGCAGAGGACGACAGCGTCCTTGCGAGACCCCCGCATGGAGGAGCGCCACACACTGGTTGTCTCCTTGACTGCCCGAAGTTTGTTGGGAGAGGGCAGGGTGCGCCACTCATCACGCCAAGCAGCAAGGACCTTCTGCCGCAATACGGATCGGACGTCACTCTCTAAAAGACCGATCTCCATGGCCGGGGAACTGACCGCCTGTTTCGCCAGTTCGTCAACCCGCTCGTTACCCGGGATGCCGACGTGACCCGGGGACCAAACAAAGGTGACAGAGCGGCCGCAACGGACGAGAGTATGGAGGGACTCCTGGATGGCCATCACCAGACGGGAACGAGGGAAACACTGGTCAAGAGCTCGTAAACCGCTCAGGGAGTCACTACAGATGACAAAGGACTCACCTGAGCGGGAGCGGAGAAACTCTAGGGCACAATAGATGGCAACCAACTCGGCAGTGTATACACTGGAGCCAGCTGCCAATGACCGTTGCTCACAATAATCCCGTAGAGTGAGAGCGTAACCAGTGTGACCAGAGACCACCGAACCGTCGGTGTAGGCCACCACCGCGTTCGGAAACTCTGCCAGGATGGAAAGAAAGCGGCGGCGGAGGGCCTCCGGAGGCACTGAGACCTTCGGACCCTGTGCCAAGTCGAGCCGAAGGCACGGTCGGGGCACACTCCACGGGGGCAGACGGAGATTGGCCCGGAAAACAGGCGGCAGAGGAAAAAAGTCAAGGCCACGGAGAAGGTCCCGGAGGCGAACCGCAATGGGACACCCTGACCGGGGCCGCCTGTCTGGAACATGGACGATCGAGCGCGGGAACAGGAGACGGTAGTTTGGATGCCCTGGCATGCTATAAACGTGCGCGGCATAGGCGGCCAGAAGGCGGTCACGCCGGAACCGCAATGGAGGGACACCAGCCTCCACAAGTATGCTGTCGACGGGGCTTGTCCGGAACGCCCCGTGGCGAGGCGGATCCTGCAGTGGTGTATGGGATCCAGCAATCGCAATGCTGAAGGCGAGGCAGAACCGTACGCCACACACCCATAATCAAGGCGGGACTGGATCAGCGCTTGATATAGGTGGAGGAGGGTGGACCGGTCGGCACCCCACCTGGTGTGGCTTAAGCAACGGAGAGCGTTTAAGTGCCGCCAGCATGTTTGCTTCAGCTGCCTAATATGGGGCAGCCAAGTCAACCGGGTATCGAACACCAGTCCCAAGAACCGATGCGTCGCGACCACAGCAAGAGGTTCACCATCAAGGTAAAGGCGCGGCTCAGGGTGAACCGTGCGACGCCGGCAGAAATGCATAACGCAGGTCTTCGCGTCCGAAAACTGGAAGCCGTGCGCTACAGCCCATGACTGCGCCTTGCGGATGGCACCTTGCAGCTGCCGTTCAGCAGCGGCGATGCCACTGGAGCTGTAATATAGGCAGAAGTCGTCCGCATATAAAGAAGCCTCGACGGACGACCCCACCGCCTCAAGGAGCCCATTGATGGCAATTAAAAACAGGGACACACTGAGGACAGACCCCTGTGGGACCCCGTTCTCCTGGACCCGGGAGGAACTATGCGACGCAGCTACTTGCACGCGGAAGGAACGATACGAAAGAAAATTCTGAATAAAAATCGGGAGCGGGCCCCTAAGGCCCCACCCATGAAGTGTGGCCAGGATGTGATGGCGCCAAGTCGTATCGTATGCCTTCCGCATGTCGAAGAAGACGGCAACCAGATGTTGGCGGCGTGCAAAGGCTGTACGGATGGCAGACTCCAGGGAGACCAGATTATCGACAGCAGAGCGGCCTTTACGGAACCCACCCTGAGACGGAGCCAGAAGGCCCCGAGACTCGAGGAGCCAACTCAACCTCTGGCTCACCATACGTTCCAGCAACTTGCAAGGAACGTTGGTGAGGCTTATGGGGCGATAGCTGTCCACCTCCAGCGGGTTCTTGCCAGGTTTCAATACGGGGAGGACTATGCTTTCCCGCCATTGAGACGGGAAAACACCCTCGACCCAGACGCGATTGAAAAGATCTAGGAGGCGTCGCTGGCAAGGCACTGAGAGGTGTTTCAGCATCTGGCTGTGAATGCGGTCTGGTCCAGGAGCCGTATCAGGGCAAGCAGAAAGTGCGCTCTGGAATTCCCATTCGCTGAAAGGAGCATTGTACGACTCCACGTGGCGCGTGTGAAAGGAAAGCCTCCGACTTTCCAACCGCTCTTTCCGGGAGCGGAAGGCCAACGGGTAGTTCGTTGACGCGGAACACTGAGCAAAATGCTCTGCTAACCGGTCCGCAATCGTGTCGGAGTCGGTGCACACTGCTCCATTCAGCGAAAGCCCAGGGACAGAGACAGGTGGCCGATAGCCTTGGAGTCGCCGAATCTGGGCCCAAACCTGCGATGCAGAGGTACGGACGCCAATGGTGGAAACATAACGTTCCCAACACTCCTGCTTCCGTTGGCGAATAAGGCGTCGGGCTCGGGCGCGGAACTGTTTAAAAGCAATGAGGGTCTCCAACGACGGGTGCCGCTTATGGCGCTGAAGAGCCCGCCGGCGATCTCGAATCGCCTCTGCGATCTCGGGCGACCACCACGGCACAGTCCTCCGCCGAGGTGACCCGGATGTACAGGGAATCGCAGATGCCGCCGCAGAAACGATGCTGGTGGTGACCGACTGAACCACCGCATCAATCGGATCAGTGGAAGGAGGTGCGATCACTGCGACAGATGTAAATAAGTCCCAATCAGCCTTATTCAGAGCCCATCTGGAGGGGCGTTCAGAAGAGTGATGCTGTGGCAGTGACAGAAAGATGGGGAAATGGTCACTACCACATAAGTCGTCATGGACCCTCCAGTGGATGGGTGGTGAAAGTCCGGGGCTGCAAATAGAAAGGTCAATGGCCGAAAACGAGCCATGGACCGCACTAAAGTGGGTCGCCTCTCCCGTGTTTAAAAGGCAGAGGTCAAGCTGTGACAGAAGAGTCTCGACATCTCTGCCCCGGCCAGTAATCGCGGCGCTACCCCACAAGGGGTTATGGGCGTTAAAGTCGCCCAGCAACACAAAGGGAGGCGGCAGTTGTCCTATCAATGCAGCCAACACATGACGAGAGACATCACCATCCGGCGGAAGGTACAAACTGCAGACAGTAATAGGCTGAGGCGTCCACATCCTTACAGCGACAGCCTCTAAGGGTGTATGAAGAGGCACACACTCGCTGTAGATAGAGTTAAGGACGTAGACGCAGACTCCACCAGACACCCTCTCATAAGCTGCCCGGTTCTTATAATAACCCCGATACCCTCGTAGGGCAGGGGTCCGCATTGCCGGAAACCACGTTTCCTGGAGGGCAATGCAGAAGAAAGGGTGACTGCTGACGAGTTGGCGGAGCTCAGCAAGGTGGTGGAAAAAACCGCTGCAGTTCCACTGGAGAATCACTTTGTCCATGGGCGAAATAGGCGTGAAGGGACCGAGGAGGCAGATCACGTCACTGGGTCACCTGCTGTCACCGATCGAGGACCAGTACAATCGGCGTCCTTGGCGTCTGAGGGTATGGCGAGATCCAGGTCCTCAGCGGACGCCAGGATCTCCACCTCATCCCCAGACGCAGAGCCTGTATGGAGCGGTGGGGTGGATGCCACCGCGCGTTCCTTGGCCTTAGAGGCCTTCTTCTTCTTCGTCTTCTCTCTCTGCTCCTTGGGCTTTACTAGCTGGTAGGGCTCCACCGAGTCAGTCTCCGGGACGGAGGAGGAGCGGGAAGCCCTGCGACCAGCCGCTGGCCTGCTTTTCAGCCATTGGCTGACGTCACCCTTCCCAGAGGTGGAAACCTGGGAAGGGAGGGACCCGAGGGATCCCTTGCGAGAGAGAGTCGCCGAAGAAGTCGGACGCTTCTCCGGCTTAGAGTTGGGGACTTGTGTCCCCGATGGTTGGGGGGTCGTTGCTCCTGAGGTAGATGGTGCAGGAGCAACAGATGGGGAAGTGCCCCCCACCATCAAGGGGGCAGGTGTAGTATTCCGGCTCAGAGTGTTCAGTGGAATCGGTGCAGCAGATGACAAAACTACTGTTTTGGCAGCGGTGGCATAGGAGCTGGTCAGAGCCACAGGATGTAGCCTCTCGTATTTCCGCTTAGCCTCAGTATAGGTCATGCGGTCCAGGGCCTTATATTCCATGATCCTTCGTTCTTTCAGTAGGACCTTGCAGTCTGGCGAGCAAGGGGAATGGTGTTCGCCGCAGTTCACACATATGGGAGGCGGCGCACATGCAGTATTAGGATGTGAAGGGCGTCCACAATCTCTGCATGTCATGCTGGAAGTACACCGAGATGACATGTGGCCGAACTTCCAGCATTTGAAACACCTCATCGGGGGAGGGATATAGGGCTTCACATCACATCGGTAGACCATCACCTTGACCTTTTCGGGTAGGACGTCACCCTCGAAGGCCAAGATGAAGGCACCGGTGGCTACCTGATTATCCCTCGGACCCCGATGGACGCGCCGGACGAAGTGAACACCCCGCCGTTCTAAATTGGCGCGTAGCTCGTCGTCTGACTGCAAGAGTAGGTCCCTATGGAATATAATGCCCTGGACCATGTTGAGACTCTTATGGGGTGTGATCGTGACGGAAACATCCCCCAACTTGTCACAAGCGAGTAACCGCCGTGACTGTGCAGAGGATGCCGTTTTGATCAATACTGCCCCAGAGGGCATTTTGGACAAGCCCTCCACCTCCCCAAACTTGTCCTCCAAGTGCTCGACAAAAAACTGAGGCTTGGTCGCCATAAACGATTCCCCATCGACTCGTGTACAGACTAAATAGCGAGGTGAATAAGGTTCGCTGCCAACCGTAGCCTTTCGTTCCTCCCATGGTGTGGCCAGGGAGGGGAACGATTGTGGATCATATGCCTGAGCGTTGTATTGAGGCCGAGAACGCTTAGAGACTGCTGGCGGCTGGCCGCCAGCAAGAGATGATGTACCACGCTTCATCGCGGGTCATCCGCCCTGATGCCACCTACTCCGACCAAGGGCCCTCCCCACGGGCGCCACCCAGCCTCAGCAACGACCACCTGGCGGGATGGCCATTGCCGGGAGTCCCGATGCCCCAAGGAGACAGGCATCTACTCCTTGGCATACGCGGGGAGTTAACGGCGCAGGCATCAGTAGAGCGATCCCTGTGTTGTCAGGGGGCTACAACCGACAGGGTACATGGCGGCCCCACCACAACGGACTGGCTACCATGCTGGATTTCAGGCGAAATGTAGCCCATGATCGTCATTGGCGCATAAAGCGACACAGCAGAGCAGACTGCAAAAACCGCACCCAAGAACAAAGCCACGCCCTAGAGATGGTGAGTGGGCGGGACAGCTATGCGACGACGACCAACCAAGCTAGAGATGGTAATGAGCGATGGACACATTGCACCTTGTAAGGCGCCCTTCCCCAATCAGCTCGCTCTTCGGAAGAATTTAGAAGATGGAGGTCAAACCCGGTAGGGGACCATCACATAAGGCCGAAACGTTTGAGACTCCTTTTAGTCGCCTCTTACGACAGGCAGGAATACCGTGGGCCTATTCTTACCCCCGAACCCACAGGGGGCCATCGATGTTGAGGTCATTAGAAACGGAGCAGGAGTTGGCACTGCGTCAGGGAAGGGTAAAAGAAGTCCGCCGTTCCCTTTAAAAGGAACCATCCCAGCATTTGCTTGGAGCGATTCAGGAAAGTTACGGAAAACGTATCAGGATGGCCGGATGCGGATTTAAACGTCATCCTCCCGAATGCGAGTCTAGTGTACTAGTTGACAGCTCGTCGTGTAGAAGCTAGCGTTGCTGGTGGTGGGATTCCGGGTTTGATTCACGGCTGGGTTGCTTTCTCCGCCCGGGAAGTAGGTGTCTGTGGTGTCATCATTTCATCATCATCCGTGAAGGTGGCGAAACTGGACTGTGTAAAGGTTGGGGCTTTGTACAGGCGCTGATAACCGTGCAGTTAAGCGCCCCAAAAACCAAACATCATCATCATCATCATCATACCATGGAATAACCACTGCGGCAGCTCGTTCGGAATACATTTAAATGAGCAGATTAAGTCAGCATTTTTAGTATATACATTGACTTCGTTCTTCATAAATGAAAGCAGGAACTACGACAAGACAAAGGAATTGGGATAACGAATGAGAAATACCTGATTGTGCTTCTGTTTGTAGATGACATGATTCAAGTTCACGAAATGACCTCCAAAGATCTATGTACCACCTGAACGAAATATGCAATGAATACAACTTTAAAATTTCTAGTAATAAAACGAAAATAAGTGCACTCCGAGGAAAATACTCAGTCAGTTTAAAACTAGTTTTGGATAATCCTGCTTTAGAACTGGTCTCTTAATCTTTCATTTAGGCTACGCTGTAAGATCTGATTTTTACTCTGATACTTAAAATAAATTACACAAATTCTAAGCTGTCTGTGACACTATTATCTGAATATTGGGCAATAAAGTACAAAAAGATTGTCCCGAAATTCTATAACGTGGTCGCGGTTCCTGTATTATGCTATGAAAGCGAAAACATGGTTAAAAAAAAAGCAAAAAAAATCACACGGCAGAGATGAGGTTCCTACGAAATTCGAAGAGCTGCACAACAAGAAATGATTAGGAATGAAGTTACTAGAGAAAAATTAAGTATTTTCAAAAGAAACTAAAAAATTCAAAAATATCGTGAAGACTGGTGAGAATGCTACGTCCCAGACTTCCCCAAAATATTCTGAACTACAAGCGGAATGGAAGACGTGATATTCAAAGGCCTCGGACGTGGGAGCAATTTCGTTTGAGAGACTATCCCGCGCGGCGACTACTGAAGTACTTATACATTATAGAATTCTTAAGTTATACAACCAAAATAAGTAAGTTTTAATGTAGTTTACGTTCACTGATGCAAAAAAAAATTTCTTGCTTTTTAAAGTGGGCTATGTTCTTTCTAAGGGTTCAAACTGTCTCCATGACAAATTTGAACAATATCTGTTAAGCTGTTTGGACTCTAAAACGAAACAGACTGTGTTACAAAGTAGAAAAGCAACTGAGAGAAAGAAGCGGCGTCGGTTTCTGCAGGAGGCGGCCATCATTTTGTAGGACAATGTTCGGGCACGCTCGGTTCAAGTCGTGACTGATTTGATCGGTATATAGGGATGGGGAGCGCCGCATCACGCACCACACTCATCTACATCTATATTTATACTCCGCAAGCCACCCAAAGGTGTGTGGCGGAAGGCACTTTACGTGCCACTGTCATTACCTCCCTTTCCTGTTCCAGTCGCGTATGGTTCGCGGGAGGAAAGACTGTCTGAAAGCCTCCGTGCGCTCTCTAATCTCTCTAATTTTACATTCGTGAACTCCTCGGGAGGTATAAGTAGGGGGAAGCAATATATTCGATACCTCATCCAGAAACGCACCCTCTCGAAATCTGGCGAGCAAGCTACACCGCGATGAAGAGCGGCTCTCTTGCAGAGTCTGGCACTTGAGTTTGTCAAACATCTCCGTAACGCTATCACGGTTACCAAATAACCCTGTGACGAAACGCGCCGCTCTTCTTTGAATCTTCTCTATCTCCTCCGCAAACCCGATCTGGTACGGATCCCACACTGATGAGCAATACTCAAGTATAGGTCGAACGAGTGTTTTTTAAGCCACCTCCTTTGTTGATGAACTACAGTTTCTAAGGACTCTCCCAATGGATCTCAACGTGGTACGCGCCTTACCAACAGTTAATTTTATATGATCATTCCACTTCAAATCGTTCCGCACGCATACTCCGAGATATTTTACAGAAGTAACTGCTACCAGTGTTTGATCCGCTATCATATAATCATACAATAAAGGATCCTTCTTTCTATGTATTCGCAATACATTACATTTGTATATGTTAAGGGTCAGTTTCCACTCCCTGCACCAATGGCCTATCCGCTGCAGATCTTCCGGCATTTCGCTACAATTTTCTAATGCTGCAACTTCTGTGTATGCTACAGAATCATCCGCGAAAAACCGCATGGAACTTCCGACACTATCTACTACCTCATTTATATATATTGTGAAAAGTAATGGTCCCATAACACTCCCCTGTGGCACGCCAGAGATTATTTTAACGTCTGTAGACGTCTCTCCAGTGATAACAACATGCTGTGTTCTGTTTGTTAAAACTTTTCAATCCAACCAGAGAGCTGATCTGATATTCCGTGGGCTCTTACTTTATTTATCAGGCGACAGTGCGGAACTGTATCGAACGCCTTCCGGAAGTCGAGAAAAATAGCATCTACCTGGGAGCCTGTATCTAATATTTTCTGGGTCTCATGAACAAATAAAGTGAGTTGGGTCTCACACGATGGATGTTTCCGGAATCCATGTTGATTCCTACAGAGTAGATTCTGGGTTTCCAAAAACTACATGATACTCGAGCAAAAAACATGTTCTAAAATTCTACAACAGATCGACGTCAGAGATATAGGTCTATAGTTTTGCGCATCTGCTCTACGACCCTTCTTGAAGACTCGGACTACCTGTGCTCTTTTCCAATCATTTGGAGCCTTCCGTTCCCCTAGAGACTTGCGGTACACGGCTGTTAAAAGGGAGGGCAAGTTCTTTCGCGTACTGTGTAGAATCGAATTGGTACCCCGTCAGGTTCAGTGGACTTTCCTCTGTTGAGTGATTCCAGTTGCTTTTCTACTCCTTGGACACTTATTTCGATGTCAGCCATTTTCTCGTTTGTGCTAGGATTTAGAGAAGGAACTGCAGTGCGGTCTTCCTCTATGAAACATCTTTGGAAAAATGTGTTTAGTATTTCAGCTTTACGCCTGTCATCCTCTGTTTCAATGCCATCATCACCCCGGAGTGTCTGGACATGCTGTTTCCAACCACTTACTGATTTAACGTGAGACCAGAACTTTCTAGGATATTCTGTCAAGTCGGTACATAGAATTTTACTTTCGAATTCACTGAACGCTTCACGCATAGCCCTCCTTACGCTAAGTTTGACATCGTTTAGCTTCTGTTTGTCTGAGAGGTTTTGGCTGCGTTTATACTTGGAGTGAAGCTGTCTTTGCTTTCGCAGTAGTTTCCTAACTTTGTTGTTGAACCACGGTGGGTTTATCCCGTCCCTCACAGTTTTACTCTACACGTACCTGTATAAAACGCATTTTACGATTGCCTTGAACTTTTTCCATAAATACTGAACATTGTCAGTGTCAGAACAGAAATTTTCGTTTTGATCTGTTAGGTAGACTGAAATCTGCCTTCTATTACCCTTGCTAAAAACGTAAGCCTTCCTCCCTCTTTTTATATTCCTATTAACTTCCATATTCAGGGATGTTGCAACAGCCTTATGATCACTAATCCCTGTTCTGCACATACAGAGTCGAAAAGTTCGGGTCTGTTTGTTATCAGTAGGTCCAAGATGTTATCTCCACGAGTCGGTTCTCTGTTTAATTGCCTGAGGTAATTTTCGGATAGCGCACTCAGTATATTGTCACTCGACGCTCTGTCCCTACGACCCATCCTAAACATCTGAGTGTCCCAGTCTATATCTGGTAAATTGAAATCTCTACCTAAGACTATAACATGCTGAGAAAATTGATTTGAAATGTATTCCAAATTTTCTCTCAGTTGTTCTGCCACTAATGCAGCTGGGTCGGGAGGTCAGTAAAAGGAGCCAATTATTAACCTAGCTCGGCTGTTGCGTGTAACCTCCACCCATAATAATTCACAGGAACTATCCACTTCTACTTAACTACAGGATAAACTTCTACTAACAGCGACTAACTCTCCACCACCGGTTGCATGCAATCTATCATTTCTATCTGTCTGTACCTTTGTAAAAATTTCGGCAGAATTTCTCTCTGGTTTCAGCCAGCTTTCTGTACCTATAACGATTTCAGCTTCGGTACTTTCTATCAGCGCTTGAAGTTCCGGTACTTTACCAACGCAGCTTCGACAGTTTACCATTACAATACCGATTGCTGCTTGGTCCCCGCATGTCCTGCTTTGCCCCGAACTCGTTGAAGCTGCCGCCCTTTCTGTACTTGCCCAATGCCATCTAACCTAAAAAACCGCCCAGCTCACGCCACACAACCCCTGCTACCCGTGTAGCCGCTTGTTGCGTGTAGTGGACTCCTGACCTATCCAGCGGAACCCGAAACCCCACCACCCTATGGCTCAAGTCGAGGAATCTGCAGCCCACACGGTCGCAGAACAATCTCAGCCTCTGATTCAGACCCTTTACTCAGCTCTTTACCAAAGGCCCGCAGTCAGTCCTGTCGACGATGCTACAGATGGTGAGCGGTGAGCTCTGCTTTCATCCGGCTAGCGAGACTGGCAGTCTTCACCAAATCAGATAGCCAGGGAGGGTTTCCTCCGATCCATAGCGACACACATCATTGGTGCCGACATGAGCGACCACCTGCAAATGGGTGCAACCTGTACCCTTCATGGCATCCGGAAGGACCCTTTTTCACATCTGGAATGACTCACCCTGGTATGCACACGGATTGCACATTGGTTTTCTTCCCCTCTCTTCCCCTCTCTGCCCCATTACGCGCCTGACGTTGGAGCTCCCAACTACCAGTAAGACCACCCTCTGCGACTGCTCGGATCTTGCAGACTGAGGGGCAACACCTGGAACAGGACAAGCAGCCACGTCAGGCCGAAGATCAGTATCGGCCTGAGACAGACCCGGACTTGCGCCCTTCTGAGCTCAGCTTGATTCCTGACGTGAAGGTAGCGTTCTCGCTTTCCGCGTCTGGGTTCCCGGGTTCGATTCACGGCGGGGTCAGGGATTTTGTCTGCCTCGTGATGGCTGGGTGTTGTGTGATGTCCTTAGGTTAGTTAGGTTTACGTAGTTCTAAGTTCTAGGAGACTGATGACCATAGATGTTAAGACCCATAGTGCTCAGAGCCATTTGAACCATTTGTCGAACTTTGGGGTATTCGGTTCGGAGCTGTTATGGAGATACGTCAGACAATAGACCGCTCCATTCGAACTACCTAATCAACTGGCGTAGTTAGGGGTATCTTGCTCTTTCGACATCACTGGCGATGGCTTATATACATGAGCTGTTCAAAAAATATCCGACCTTTTTTAATTGTTGAAATCAACAATGGTATCAGGGCGCGCATGGGCTCATGTTTTCAGGCATATTTAGCACACATACCTGATTTTCTCCACTACTTCGGAACACTTGCAAGTCGTACACGTTGGATTTAGTATTCTGAGCAAAATGACGTCTTTACATCACATTTGGCTCCAAGCTTGGCGATTCTCAAGTTGAAACCATCGTGTGTTTGTGGACAAAGTAATGGGTACTGCAGGGCTAAAGGAGTGGTACAACCATTTCAAAGGTAGCCGCTAATCAATGAAGACAGAAGCCAGTTAAGGTACGCCCGCAATATCAACAAATCAGGTCGTTACTGATCCCGCAATATTGCTGGTGAAGCAGAA
This sequence comes from Schistocerca gregaria, assembly GCF_023897955.1. Lineage (NCBI taxonomy): Eukaryota > Metazoa > Arthropoda > Insecta > Orthoptera > Acrididae > Schistocerca > Schistocerca gregaria. Next base: position 1,008,450 of record NW_026061840.1, on the reverse strand, counting down.
TGGACTAATCACTATGAGAGAAGTTGCAGTCTAATCTAAAAGCCGTAAAGTCAACTAAATAACAAGGTATTACAATAACTAACGTCCGCCCCCGGTAGCTGAGTGGTCAGCACGACAGACTGTCAATCCTAAGATTCCTTCGATTCCCGGCTGGGTCGGAGATTTTCTCCGCCCAGGGACTGGGTGTTGTGTTGTACTAATCATCATTTCATCCCCATCGACGCGCAAGTCGCCGAAGTGGCGTCAAATCGAAAGACTTGCACCAGGCGAACGGTCTACCCGATGGGAGGCCCTCGTCACACGCCATTATTATTATACAATAACGAACAACTTAAATTGGAAAGAACACATAGAAAATGTTGCGGTTAAGGCTAACCAAAGACTGCGTTTTATTGGCACAACACTTAGAAAACGTAACAGACCTAGAAAGGACACTGCCTACACTACGCTTGTCCGTCCTCTTTTAGAATACTGCTGGGAAATGTGGGATCCTTACAAGATAGGACTGATGGAGTAGATCTAAAAAGTCCAATGAAAGGCAGCACGTCCTCCTATTATCGCGAAATATGAGAGAGTGTGTCACACAAATGATACAGGATTTTGGCTGGACATCATTAAAAGAAAAGCGTTTTTCTTTGCGACGGAATCTTCTCACGAAATTCCAATCACCAACTTTTTCCTGCGAATGCGAAAATATTTTGTTGACACCGACCAACGTAGGGAGAAACGACCACAACGATAAAATAAGGGAAGTCAGAGCTCGTATGGAAAGACACAGGTGATCATTCTTTCCGGGTGCTATGCGAGATTGGAATAATAGAGACTTGTGAAGGTGGTTCGATGAACAATCTGCCAGGCACTTAAATGTGATTTGCAGAGTATCCATGTAGATGCAAGTATAGGTGGTCACATTTTTATTATCCCCTGTATGTGCATATCGCTTCACACGGACTTTGTTACCTCTATGTCGATATCTGCATCATTTTCGAAATATGTGAGCTTACTTATATTATCTGTAATGTTAATATACAACATGAACAGTAAGGCTACCAACACACTCCCTCTGGCACAAGTGGTTACATTTACACGTATAGATGAACTCTTCATTCAGGATGAGATGATGTGTCCTCCCTACAAAAATATTTTATTGGCCGTACTCTATACGGTGCAGGCAAACGGTCAACTACAATTGCTGTTTACTGTGCGGTAACCTCTAGCGTATCAGAAGCAGTTTAGGAACATTTTTTCAAATGAGTATACGCACTCGTATTTCGGCAGGTGCACAGTTTTGCCATTTCAATTTTTGCACGTTCCCCAGATACCTTTTCGAAAATTTCGAGCAAAACAAATAGAAATCTTTATTACATCATGAAACAATGAAGAAGCAAATTCGGATTTGTTCGCAAGCCCGAAGCAAAATCTAGTACAAGAATCATTGATTTTAACAAAGTAGCTGTCGATAGGTTTTTTTCGTTGCTAACAAATGTAACTGACAATCACAAACTAATGACTTCTCAAATAACTAATTGTGATGGAACAGGCGTCTCGGTTAATGCTAAAAACCAATCGAACATCGCAGCTTGCAAAGGGAACCGTCCAGTGCGATCGTTAACCTCTGCAAAAAGGGGCGAAACTGCAACCAGCCTCATTAGTACTTCAGCAAGCGGAGCTGACATTCCTCCTACGATTATTTTTCCACGAAAGAAGAAGCAGAAAGAATTTGAGTTAGGACTGGCAGCAGGAGGTTGCGCTGAGGTCCACAGCACCGCATGGATGGCCACAGAGTCATTCTTTGTATGGTTTCCACAATTTGTGGTATTTTCTAAGGCATCAAAGCACGTCCCAGTTCTCCTTATATCAGATGGCCACTCAGCTCATACCACGAACAATGACGTTATGGACAACGCGAGGGAGAGTGGCGTTTCTTCACCACCACATTGCTCTCACAGACTTCAGCCGCTTGATGTTTGTTTTATAAATCCTCGTTATAGTGATCAGCTTCGAAAATGGCTGCGAAGCCACGCAGGGAAAGTCGTAACTGTCTTTCAAATTTCAACGCTTTTTGGTTCAGCTTTCGTCTAAAGCGCAAAAATGAAAACCGCTATTAAAAGTTTCGAAGCTACTGCAATATGGCCCACGGACCCATCCATATTCACGACGCACACTTCCTCCCGGCACACACAACTGACAGCGGACGTGATAGGCCGTCAGATAAAGGGGTTATTATATCTGAACAATTGTAATTGCCTCCACCTAGCACACCAGCTGAAAAAGACGACTCAAACGGGCTGGATAATCAAGCGGACGAGGTTTCAGCTATTTGTTACAATGAACTGCCGCCTAAGAATAACAAAGTTATTGGGGCTAATTGTTCTAATCTTGGGTGCTCTTGGATGACAACTGACAACACAACCTCCTCATTTCATATTTCACCTGAGATTCTGATTTTCTTGTCAAAAGTTAACGAAAGCAAGAAAAGAGCGAGACTGAAAATGGGGAAGAACGTTGTTTTAACTGATTCGCCGTACAAAAAAAGAGTTAAAAGTCATTAATGGGAGAAACAGAAAAAATAACTTTGACAAAGAAGAAAGAGCAAACAGAAAACTTTTTGCGAAAGAGAATAAAGTTAAGAACTCAAAAAAGAGAGAAAGAATCTGAAGGTAAATGGAAAAAAGGAGAGAGAATACAATACTAACGAGAGTGATTACGAGGAAAGTTCTGACTGTCAATGTGTATATTGTGGTGGGTTATATTCAAAATCAGTTGGAGGTTGGGTAGCTTGTTCCACGTGCAAAAAATGGACACACGATTCTTGTGCAGGAATAGATAGCGAAGATGATGAGTGTCTCCCCGTGTGTGAATTTTGTAAACAGCCTCAAGAAAAGGATACGATACATGAAAACTGTAGTTTGACATTAATACTCACTTTGAACTAAAAAAAATTCCGAGCAAGCCAATATTTTCTGCATTTCCGATAATTTTATACGTTTTTGTAATCACTTGTATTTACCACCCCATACTACCGCGTGCAAATGATATAAATTTCTGTTTTTGAGTCAGAAAATATTGTTGTTTTATTTTATGGCAATGTTCTTGTATTTTTCTGATTAATACATCATAATGTGTTCATATAAAAATTTGTAGCTCTCTTATTTATCAATTTTGTACATTTAATCAAAGTTTTCAACTGTGTACCCCATTATACCTTGGATACCCCAACGTGTCGGATAAGAAAGATAAAAATACAATCACTACTCGTTTCTTCAACGACAATTTAAGCTGTGTTCAGTGGTTCCTCCCAGAGTTCATCACGATATATTCCGAAAAAAAATCATAGTTAACGAACATTATAAATTGTTCTAGAAACGAAGGCAATCACAGTTAACATTTAATAAGGCCACTGGTATCCTTCGAAATGCAACTAATCAACGTCATGCAGAACGTCATGGGTCACAGTGGATGGGTGGAATCGAAATATGACATTTACCCATGATCGCTTCTTTTTGTCAATTTGTGCCATTAATTTCTCTGCTCCCTAATCTGATTTCGTATCTCCCCTTCAGCTATTCGATCAAAGCTTTTTTAGCATTCTTCTACACCACCACATTTCGGAAGTTTCTAGTCGTCTCCTGTTTGGGGAACCAGGCATGTTAACTACTGATTCGCAATATATTTATTCCGAAAGGCAAAAGGAACCCCGAAAACAATGAAAATAATTTTGTTTATTGGTGATTGTACCAGTTTTATTTACACTTAGTGCAAATATGAAAGTATTTTAGTCCAAATCCTTATTTGAAGGTCCTAAATGTCGGTTTAAATGGCTGCTTGCTATGTAAGACATGCCCACTTGTTTCTCTGTGCCATCTCTTCTTTGAGACGATAAGCCTAGGGACATTTTACCCGTAGCTTTGAGCTTTCACCTATGAATACATTTTTTCTTGTCTCGTAGTCAGTTTACTATTAGCACATTAATATTGTTATTCCCTGTTGCATTTTGCCTACTCCTGCCTTGCCGCGTCTCAGGAGGCGTCTTGTCGGGTCTAGGGAGGGAATTCTCTAACCTAAAAAATACCCCATGTGCACTCCACACGTACTCCGCTACCCTCGTAGCCGCTTCCGGCGTGTAGTGCATGCCTGACCTATTCAGGGGGACCCTACATTTCTGCACCCTATTGCGGAGGTCGAGAAATTTGCACCCCAGCTCTCCGAAGAATCTTCTGAGCCTCTGGTTTAAGCCTTCCACTCGGCTCCAAACCAGAGGACCGCGATCGGTTCTGGGAACGATACTACAAATAGTTAGCTCTGATTCCACCCCGCGAGCGAGGCTTTCCGCCTTCATACAATCCGCCAACCGCCTGTACGAAATGAGGATGACCTCTGAACCCAGACGGCAGGAGTCATTGGTGCCGACATCAGCAACAATTTGCAGTCGGGTGCACCCAGTGCTCTCTATCGCCGCCAGTAGGGCCCCCTCCACATCTCGAATGAGACCCCCCGGCAAGCAGACAGAGTGAACACTGGCCTTCTTCCCCGACCTTTCCGCTATTTCCCTAAGGGGCTCCATCACCAGCCTAACGTTGGAGCTCCCAATAACTAATAAACTCCTCCCCCCGTGTGCCTGCTCGGACCTTGCTGAAGGAGCAGCCACATGTCCATTCACAGGCAGAGCGGGCGATGCCACACGGCCAGCCTCCACATTGGCCCAACTGTGCCCGGTACCCGCGAAGATGTCTCGACAGCAGGGACAGTGGGTGAAGCATCTAACACCTGAGGTGCACCATGCGACGCACCAGACTCCCCACTGCCGCTACACTCCGAGGCAGCAGCCTGAAGATGGCTGACCACGGCCATCAACACGCTCAGCTGTTCGCGAAGAGTGGCCAGCGTCCGTACACAGCAGTCACACATCCTATCCATCCTAAGGAATCAATTTACCGAAGAGACTTAATCAACTTTTAAGTATCCAGAATGAGATTTTCACTCTGCAGCGGAGTGTGCGCTGATATGAAACTTCCTGGCAGATTAAAACTGTGTGCCCGACCGAGACTCGAACTCGGGACCTTTGCCTTTCGCGGGCAAGTGGTCGGGCACACAGTTTTAATCTGCCAGGAAGTTTCATATCAGCGCACACTCCGCTGCAGAGTGAAAATCTCATTCTGGAAACATCCCCCAGGCTGTGGCTAAGCCATGTCTCCGCAGTATCCTTTCTTTCAGGAGTGCTAGTTCTGCACGTTTCGCAGAAGAGCTTCTGTAAAGTTTGGAAGGTAGGAGACGGATACTGGCAGAAGTGAAGCTGTGAGTACCGGACGTGAGTCGTGCTTCGGTAGCTCAGTTGGTAGAGCACTTGCCCGCGAAAGGCAAAGGTCCCGAGTTCGAGTCTCGGTCGGGCACACAGTTTTAATCTGCCAGGAAGTTTCATATCAGCGCACACTCCGTTGCAGAGTGAAAATCTCATTCTGGAAACATCCCCCAGGCTGTGGCTAAGCCATGTCTCCGCAGTATCCTTTCTTTCAGGAGTGCTAGTTCTGCACGTTTCGCAGAAGAGCTTCTGTAAAGTTTGGAAGGTAGGAGACGGATACTGGCAGAAGTAAAGCTGTGAGTACCGGACGTGACTCGTGCTTTGGTAGCTCAGTTGGTAGAGCACTTGCCCGCGAAAGGCAAAGGTCCCGAGTTCGAGTCTCGGTCGGGCACACAGTTTTAATCTGCCAGGAAGTTTCATATCAGCGCACACTCCGCTGCAGAGTGAAAATCTCATTCTGGAAACATCCCCCAGGCTGTGGCTAAGCCATGTCTCCGCAGTATCCTTTCTTTCAGGAGTGCTAGTTCTGCACGTTTCGCAGAAGAGCTTCTGTAAAGTTTGGAAGGTAGGAGACGGATACTGGCAGAAGTAAAGCTGTGAGTACCGGACGTGAGTCGTGCTTCGGTAGCTCAGTTGGTAGAGCACTTGCCCGCGAAAGGCAAAGGTCCCGAGTTCGAGTCTCGGTCGGGCACACAGTTTTAATCTGCCAGGAAGTTTCAACTTTTAAGTAGACTGCTAATTCACTAAAGGTGGCTGATTACTGACTAAACTGTGATTGCTAACCACTTCTTGTAGAAAACAATGAAAATAGTACTACCTGTCTCTGGACTGTATTCAAAACAAACACTAGCATTACTGGCACTATGGCTGACTACAAGGACTCTCTCTGACTGTATTCAAAACAAACACGAAATCTATGTAACTGTATTACTAGCACTCGACAATTAAAGCTTCCTAAAAGCAAAAACACACGGAAGAAGAAGTGACAAGTAAGAAAAATACAGTTAATACTTAAATTAAGGTAGCTCGCTGAACAGCAGACGTGAAGCAGACGGCGGTTAGGGCGACACATGAACTTACAACATAAAAGTAATAACAGATAAAAATACATGTTCATGAACCTGAGAGAAAATCAGTCCATAAGTTTAAGCAAACGCTATCAGCAGTACAATGAGAATCAGCTTAATTTTTCAATTAACTCCTTGACAGGATAAAAGGAGTGACCCATGAGGAAACACTCCAGTTTCGATTTGAAAGCGCGTGGATTACTGCAAAGATTTTTTAATTCGAGTGGCAGCTTATTGAAAATGGATGCAGCAGTATACTGCACACATTTTTGCACAAGAATTAAGGAAGTCCGAACCAAATGGGAGTTTGACTTCTGCCGAGTATTAACCGAGTGAAAGCTGCTTATTGTTGGAAATAAACTAATATTGGTAACAAGAAACGACAATAAGGAATATACATATTGCGAGGCCAAGGTCAAAATACCCAGACTCCCTGAACAGAGGTCGACAAGTGGTTCGTGAACTCACACCACTTTTTGCCCGAACCTCCAGTTTCTGAGCCAAAAATATCCTTCTAGAATGGGAAGAGTTACCCAAAAACATAATACCATATGACATAAGTGAATGGAAATAGGCAAAGTAGACTAATTTACTTGTCGAAGTATCACTCACTTTCGGTACCGTTCGAATAGTGAAAATGGCAGTATTAAGTCTTTGAGCAAGATCCTGAACGTGGGCTTTCCACAACACCTTACTATTTATTTGAACACCTAGGAATTTGAACCGTTTAGTATCACTAATCATATGCCCATGCTGTGAGATTAAAACGTCAGGTTTTGTTGAATTGTGTGTTAGAAACTGTAAAAACTGAATCTTACTGTGATTTAACGTTAGTTTATTTTCTATAAGCCATTGACTGAGGTCATGTACTGCACTACTTGAAACGGAGTCAATGTTGCACACAACATCCTTTACTACCAAGCTAGTGTCATCAGCAAACAGAAATATTTTTGAGTTACCCGTAATACTTGAGGGCATATCATTTATATAAATAAGGAACAGGAGCGGCCCCAACACTGATCCCTGAGGAACCCCCTCCCCCTTGACAGTACACCACTCAGATCCCCCATCACACTGTATTACTTTCCCCCATTCCTGTAGATCGTTCCCTAATGCTCTTCCTGAAACACTGTACAACTTCTGATTCTGTCAGTTCTTTCGGGTCCCATCTCCTTAAATTCCCACCTTTTTACAGTTTCTTCAGTTTTTATCTACAGTTCATAATCAATATACTGTGATCAGAGACCACATTTGCCCCTGGAAATGTCATACAATTTAAAATCTGGTTCCTAAATCTCTGTCTTACCATTATATAATCTATATGAAATATTGCAGTATCTCCAGGTCTTTTATGATTTTTGAACCAAGTGTTAGCTATGATTAAGTTATGCTCTGGGAAAAAACCTACCAGGCGGCTTCCTCTTTCATTTTTTACCCCCATTCCATATTCACCTACTACGTTTCCTTTTCTTCCATTTCCTACTGTCGAATTCCAGTCACCCATTAATATTAAATTTTCATCTCCCATCACTATTTGAATGATTTCTTTTATCTCATCACACATTCCATCAGTTTCATAATCATCTGCGGACTACTTTTACGACTTTGGTAGGCGTGGGATTCGTGGCTATCTTGGCCACAACAATGCGTTCACTATGCTGTTTGTAGTATCTTACCCACATTTCTATTTTTATTAATTGTTAGACCTACTCATGCATTAGCTTCATATTAGCCTTCCTAATACTTAAATCTATATTCGATGTTAACAATGACGCCGGTGGATGGACTATCACGAAATTACTGACCGTCGAGAAAGTCACAAATATAACCGACAAGCTAATGGGCCCTTCACAGGAAAAGGTTTTTTGCCGTTAAAGGGGAAAACTGAAACCCAGCAAATGAGTAAAAAAATGTATATTCACTGACAAAAAAAAGTACTGTACGCACACAACTTACACAACAGTAGTCTGGGATTACTCTATTACGTAACACAGTTTTTGTGATTGTATCTTGCAGCTTTAGTTATTTTTAATTGAAAGAGGCTTTAAAAGGACAGAAAGAACGTGTTGGACTACGCTACAGATCGTTCTGTTAGCACAGTCTTTACTTTGTAATCACTTTCGTTGACTTCGGCAACTCTCAACAGAAATCTCCAACCTAACCGAGACAATGTGCTACGATACGGCCGAGATCATGACAAGAGAATGGGCTACATCACACTCGAAGTAAATTTATATAGGTAAGGATCCCCATGACCTGTGTACGTCTATTATAGAAAATCTCCAAGCCACTCTCCTCAAATATATCGCAATCTTCTCTTGACCTTCATCTGTTACTATTTCAGAATTAAAAACCAGATTCAAAGAACATTTGGCTACCAGTCACAAAACTAGAAAAATAAAAATAATAAAAGTGAGAACGTGAAACACGTTAGCAATAACCATAAACAGGAGATTTTACAGAAAATAAAATTGAGAAAGGAAATTATTAATATTATCGACCGTTTAGGAACTCTAGGCTACGAAAGGTATGAAACCACATATCGAATAACTGGTGGAAGAGTTAGTGTGTTTTAAGATTAAATCCAAACAAGAATTAGAGAAAAATATATCGAAGCAAGGCAACTATTACGAAAAATTGCTAAATCTCGAGACAAATTGTGTCCTTCTGTATTAGATGAAATGTTTTGGCCCCTAGTACGGATGAAACAGTATCTGCAGAATCAACAAGAACTTCGGACATGTGTTTCATATTTCATCCAAGCTTGCAGTCTATAAATATTTAAACAAAATACTAAAACAAAATACCACTACAGGGGAATTACTTACGAAGTAATTCTTGGTAAAGAAAAACAGGACACAATTACGTATGTAGGCTTAATACGAACTACAGCTGTGTTTATAAATCGCTATAGTTGCCTTGGACTAATGACGAGAGAATATCAATATAACCTATACGCTTTTCAAAGCTGTTATCCATGAAAAAGCTAAACTACGTATCGTAAACAAAATACAATTTAACACCGAAACAATGACATTAGCTGACAATGGGCACAGACTTTAGTCAATGGGCACTTGAAAATTTGTGCCAGACCAGGATTAGCACCCGAGTCCCCTGGTTACTAGGGAGAGGCCATAATCACTGTGTCCCAATTACACAGTGGTCAACAGAATAGCACGAACTGCCCGAGCATGCCGTTCGTTAGATCGAAATTCTCAATTTCTCCATAGACTGCTAATACACTGCTCCTTGAACATAATCCTCCTCCCCTTAATTATACAGTACATGGCCAAAAAAACAGACACAGAATATATGCAAACTTGGCTTTACGAACATTGCAGACGTCGTCTATGTAACACACGTCAAACTTTAAAGAATTTACCAGTTCGTTGCATTGTTTACTATAGACCACAAATCAAGTAACGTAAAAAAAGCACTGCGTCTATTGAAATCATGATTCATAGTTTTAAAAAAAACTAATAAGTCGCCTACATATTACAGTTGCTGCCGAAAGAGGAGAACCATTATTTTCCCACAAAAGGAAATATAGTTAAAATTACGCTTCTATTTCGGTTAGTTTCGGCGGTTACTAAAATTTGCAGTGAAAGTTACATAGTGGACTCTACCCTCCCCCCACAAGAAACGTAGTTATCGTTGCTGTTGTGAGACTTTTGTACACAGTTAGAGAATGTGTGTTAAATGTGGCGCGGGCGGAAACACTAGGCTACGCTACAGGGCAATCTGCTCGCACAACGTTTAGTCGGCATTCATAATCGTTGGCGTAAACAACTCTCAATCAAATTACCACCTTCCAACCTAACTTAGATCTCGGGCTACACTACCAATCGGCCTGTCATCACAAACAAAAATTCATTGAGGGGGGTGGGGGGATTTCCTGTATCTCTCTCTGTAATGTATCTGTAGGCAAAACTGCCAGTTTTGTCAGACTCAACTGCAAGATTTACCAATGGTAAACACTTTTGAGACGGCTCGTAATTTTAGAATAGTCCTCTTCGTCTTACTTGGCATAAATTGTTCGCTGGCGTCCCAGCAGCTAGCTCCCTCAGTGTCTGCTTCTGCCATCGCACCACGCTAGTCTGCTGTTGTCCTAGCAGACCGAACGCACCGCACATCCGATACCTTCGGAACCACTAACTGGCCAGTTAGCAACTGAGCGGAACACTGTTTACATCGTGAAAGGAAAACTATGCAAAGATGTACACTTAAATGGCACGACTGAGTAGCACACACACAGTAATATCTGAGGAATGTCCTTCGACACGCGCAGAACGAAAGTCTTCTCGCGAACGTACAGCATCTCTGAAAAAAAATCTCGTGACTATATTCCGGCGTTACGGCCAGGTTCTCATACAAATGAGCAAAAAAGGGTACATTTGAAATTTTTTTTGAGACAATGACAATACATTCGAAGGATCTGTTTGGGAATTACGAGTGATAATACTATGAGCTTAATTTTAGATTTTCAATAAAAAATGGCGCCCGTAATTATGATTTGATCAAGGGCCTGCGAGACTGGAGTACGTAGAGTGCGTGCAGTGTGGCACCTGAGATGTTACCTGAATTCAAAAATGGGTAACATCAGTTGATACTACATTATTTCTTTGAAATTGAAAATGGATAACATCAGTCGATAATACATAAAATTTATGGGACCGCATACCTAACCGCAATGAAACAACCTTAAATTTAACGATACAGTGCTAATTCGAACTTTGAGTTCGATTTTGGGGGGTTTGTTTCACTCCTTATGCCTACACAAAAATTAGTTAATATTAACAAATGTCATATTATAGCTATAAGTTCCTAAGAAAAGTGTTTACTTTTAGGGGTCAGAGGTAGAAGTTAAGAGATCGAACCACTTTTAATTTATACTGCATGCCGTTCTGAGAAAATCGTTACTCGAAAAAAAAGTGTTCAAAGTTTAGGGAAAACATTTAGTTATATTATTACTTCGATTTGCATGAACTGAGTGTTACATATATATTCTTAATGTCGCTGAAAACGAATCTGAAGTCAGATTTTCAATATTCAAAACAGCTAATCCAATACGGAGGGCAAACGATTATTTTTGACAAATTTTTACCAAAAATGTATTTTCGTTATTTACGTTTAGTCTGCAATTAAAGGAGTATTTATCAACCCTTCCTCTACCTCTGATTGTTACTAGACAGCAACTTCCTGTTCTTCTTGGCAGGAAGGTCGCAGTTCGCAGTAATAGACGGCAAATCATCGAGTAAAACTGGTGATATCAGGTGTTCCCCAGGGAAGCGTCCTGGGACCTCTACTGTTCCTGATCTATATAAATGACCTGGGTGACAATCTGAGCAGTTCTCTTAGGTTGTTCGCAGATGATGCTGTAATTTACCGTCTAGTAAGGTCATCCGAAGACCAGTATCAGCTGCAAAGCGATTTAGAAAAGATTGCTGTATGGTGTGTCAGGTGGCAGTTGACGCTAAATAACGAAAAGTGTGAGATGATCCACATGAGTTCCAAAAGAAATCCGTTGGAATTCGATTACTCGATAAATAGTACAATTCTCAAGGCAGTCAATTCAACTAAGTACCTGGGTGTTAAAATTACAAACAACTTCAGTTGGAAGGACCACATAGATAATATTGTCGGGAAGGCGAGCCAAAGGTTGCGTTTCATTGGCAGGACACTTAGAAGATGCAACAAGTCCACTAAAGGGACAGCTTACACTACACTCGTTCGTCCTCTGTTAGAATATTGCTGCGCGGTGTGGGATCCTTACCAGGTGGGATTGACGGAGGACATCGAGAGGGTGCAAAGAAGGGCAGCTCGTTTTGTATTATCGCGTTATAGGGGAGAGAGTGTGGCAGATATGATACACGAGTTGGGATGGAAGTCATTACAGCATAGACGTTTTTCGTCGCGGCGAGACCTTTTTACGAAATTTCAGTCACCAACTTTCTGTTCCGAATGCGAAAATATTTTGTTGAGCCCAACCTACATAGGTAGGAATGATCATCAAAATAAAATAAGAGAAATCAGAGCTCGAACAGAAAGGTTTAGGTGTTCGTTTTTCCCGCTCGCTGTTCGGGAGTGGAATAGTAGAGGGATAGTATGATTGTGGTTCGATGAACCCTCTGCCAAGCACTTAAATGTGAATTGCAGAGTAGTCATGTAGATGTAGTCATGTAGTTGTAGATGAAAAGCCGATCTGTCTAAGCTGGATATGCAGCACTCGGCAGCCTGCATTTGATATTCGTCCGTATTTTCGGTGAGTATGTTTGCATGCATTCTGCAGTATGAATCATTTTGAGCACGTGCGACACGGGACGAGTTATCATCTACATCTATATGGATACCCTGCAAAACACATTAAAGTTCCTGGCAAAGGGTTCATCGAATCACCTTCACAACTGATAATTAATTGAAACCCTCAGCTGCCAACAGGTGTTGTTGATATACTTCGATGGGGACAGCTGAAAAGTGTGCCCCTACTGGGACTCGAACCCAAGATCTCCTGCTTACATGTCAGACGCCCAATCCATCTGAGCCATCGAGGGCACAAATGAACATCAGGACTGCAGGAATTTATCCCTCGCACGCTTCCCGTGAGACTCACATCCTCAAACGTCCACAATCCGATTACGTAATGTACTTAATAGGTATTTGTCCATCCACTCATTACTGGCTCACACTAAGGTGAGTTCCGGCAACCTGTGCGCATTCGCACAGACGAAGGTCAATGGCTGGGTAACGTTTAACCATAGATATGAAGATAGTAACTCTTCTCGAAAGAACAGGCGCCACCGACGACCGTGCAGCTCTTCTAGAATACATGACAGACCGGCCGATGTGGCCGAGCGGTTGTAGAAGCTTCAGTCGGGAGCCACGCGCCCGCTACGGTCGCAGGTTCAAATCCTGCCTCGAGCATGGATGTGTGTGATGTCCTTAATTTAGTTAGGTTTAAGTCGTTCTAAGTTCTAGGAAACTGATGACCTCAGATGTTAAGTCCCAAAGTGCTCAGAACCATTTGAACCATCAGTCCCTATGTTTACACACTACTTACAGTAACTTATGCTAAGGACAACACACACACACAACCATGCCCGAGGGAGGACTCGAACCTCCAACGGGGGGAGCCGCGCGAACCGTGACAAGGCGTTGGAGACATGGCGGGTACCCCGCGCGGCTCATGGCAGCCGTGACACTGCTTCAAACAATGGACTGTAGAAACTTGTGTAAAGCACGGATTAAAAAAAAAACCTTTCCGTTCCAAGAGTCTAGACAAGTACACCTTTAAAAAATGCAACTACAAAGAAATTGAATTTTCGAACGTTTTGAATGAGAACCTGTCCTTATGGAACACCGTTGATCAAATGTCACAGGGATTATATACTCAGGTTTCACCTGTGGATTAACACTTTCTAATCAATATCCGGAATGAGCAGGGCTTAAAACTTTGAAGAGTTAAATTTCAAGGGCCGTTCTCTTGTATGCAAATAGTTTCACAGTAGAAGTTTCTCTAGTTTTGTTTATTAATTAATTTATTTATTTTTTGCTGTAGGTAAAGAAGGATAGCATTGTGAGGAGGGGGAAGGGGGAGGGAGGAATCTTGCATCTCCCACCTTGGAATTCTCAGTACAGAATTTTTATTCATTACGAGATTCTTAGCCACTTGCAGAAGTGATTTCGAGTGATTCTGCAAAACTTTTCCTTTAGCCAATCGTAGCAACTATAGGATTCCGTTCCTGCTGCATGACATGTCTCGGAACGTACACTGACCAACTCATTTGCATAAAGAGCTAGCTTATCATCCGCTTCTCTACTTGCGTAGACCGTTCATGGTCTGCAAAGAATTTTTTTCTTTAATCGTTTTTTTATGTCTTTTATAAACTGCAACACTTTCTAAACTTTCTAAACTTAGCACCGTTGAAGCATGGTCTTTTACTGAATGATCAAAAAGCAATGCTGACAGCTGGAGTCCAAGGTTTTTGTTAATCAAGCCGTTTGTATTCTTGTGGTGATATCTCCGTAGAGTCTTTCATTCCCTAACGCATATTTCTTTATATCTAATTGAGAAGTGAAATACCGGTTTTCATAGATGCAGATTTAAAATATTTTAATATAACGCAATAAATATTTCATTAAAATTTTCATCCCCTTATGCTCGAAGTTCCAAAACCAGAAAAACACGTAGTTTTTAAAAATTGTAACACATTAGCCGAATACGAATTGTCAGATATATTTAGCAATCCTTTCATAATGAACCATTTTCTGAAACATCTCACACCCTTTAGGGGTTGGGTTTTCAAAAACAATTAAACACATATTCTTCTATTTAGAGCCGAGGAGCCAAATTCAAATCTTCATCCATTTAATTCTAAAAATTCTTTCATAGTGAAATATTTCATAAAACATTTCATCCCCTATTTCACTCTGTTAGTGAGTTAAATTTCCAAAAGCAACGAAACACATTTATTTTACATCCAACCGAGATGTCAAATACCTATTTTCATAGATGTAGCTATAGAAATGCTTCAGTAGTTCTTTAATAATTATTTATTTTCAAAAAACCTTCACTAATTATTTTATCCCCCAATGGAAGAATTTCGGAAAATGCTAAAAACTTGTTTCTTTTTTGTTTCTGACTGAGACACCAAATATCAATTTTCGTAGTTTTGTAGTTATAGCTTCAATAGGGACATAGGGACATATATTAAAAAAAACTTTCAACCCATATTTCACCCCCTTAGGAGTGAAATTTCGAACAATCTCTTCTTAAATGATGCTTTCAGCGTAAGATTTACACCTTCATCAAATTTCAAGTCCATATACTTTGCAGGTTGGGCTGGAAGGCTATGGGTCAGTGAAACCTGTGCTCCTATTGCACCTTCTTGGAGGTTGTAGTTCCAAAAACAGTGAAACACGTATTTTTCAATAACACAATTTTCATAGATTTCGCTTTAAAAATTCTTTCGCACTGAAATACTTTCATAAAACATTACATCCTATATTCCACCCCTCTTAATGGTTGAATGTATCAAAAACAGGTTTTCATATATTTCATGAAACATTTCATCCTCTATGAAATGGGGTATGGTAGTGACACACCAAAATCACAATAGTAATCCGTTGTAGTTGCTACATATTTTATTACAATCAAAAGCATTATAAAATCACAATCACAATAATAGAGGAGACTGCCTTACAAGGCCAGATCAGTTGGACAAATAATAAATAAGTGGAACGAGACCCGTAAAACTTGAAATTTGAATATGACTATGTAAATATACTTAGGTAAAGCTTTACTAAAATAGCACAAATGTCCATAAAATTCATAGCAGAACTCTCACTACTTGCAATCAGGGGAGAAACAGATTAAGCGTAAGAATACAGATATTTAACGTTCGGCTAGCCAACTTTCCTAAACAAAACTGTATAAAAATGAGTAAAACAATTAAGGGGGTCCTTTAATTTTGACCAAACGGACCTTCAAATTTACTTACTCAGTTGATTAATCAACAATATTCTTAGAATGATTACAACTAGAACATGACTATATGACAATACCCTTAAAATAAGGTTGCTTCAATATTTCGCGTGAATTGGCGATAGACGCGAGCAGACTAAGGATTCTAATCAATACAAGAGATCCACGAGGCAGAGAATGACATAGAAATATACTCAACTTGGCAATGCAATTGAACTTTGGATGCTATAGTTCAGCACCGGAAAGATGGAATCACGCAAAAGTGACAACATAACCCAGGATGTAAAGGAGAGGACATGGCCTTAAATATCTCTCTGCCGCCGTGGTGCTCTGCTCGCAGTATGTTAGCGTCGACCGCTGCCAATTATCTCTAACAAAACACACATCAAGGGCAGACACTTCTCTGAGACATAAACTACACAACCTTATCTGGAGAACAGGTGAGCAATACAACTGGACTGAAACCAATGAGCCTCCGTGAGTTACTTGGCCAGTGCCAGCCCTTAAACTTTGATTAATAAGATCGCTAAAAATCATACCGAAGTTAAGATGACAAGACTTATCTCCAGGTTCGGCATATTAGTGGAAGAGACAATGAATTGGCGACGCTCTCAGCCGTATGTTCGCGGTAGAGTCTAGGGAAGGCAAGGGCCACGTGGAGCCGGATCTTGGGGAGAATTTCCTTCTCTCCGAGACACCCGGCTTCTTCTGCGACTTAGCCGGCAAACAGGTTGAGGACCCCGGGTGGGGACCGATTCGGCAGCAGTTGGCGGATGGCGTGGTCTTCGGGGGGTGGGGGGGGGGGGGGTCTTGTGTAAAGGGGAAGACAACCGTGGTGAAGGGAAGGTCTGTATTCCACAGGAACGAGTTAGCATGGCACTCAGATATTTCCACTATTCGGCGGTAGGGGATCATTTGGGGTTCTACAAGTCCTTGAACCGAGTTCGGGAACACATGTTTTGGCCCAACCTATATGGTGATGGCAGGCGATTTGTTGGCAACTGTGTCCAGTGTAAGCGCGGTAAGCCCGATGTTGGGCCGCACAGGGAACTACTACAGTCGCTTAGGGAGCAGTGTCCTCTGGACCGCGACTCAAAGATCGAAACAACGATCGACGGAAACTGGCGCCAGAAACGCACCAGCTCACTCTATTTCATCCCCTTAGAGGTTGAACTTCCAAAAACACGAAAATACGTATTTTCTTATTTGTAACCTTGAAGTCAAATACCAATTTTCGTAGATGTAGCCTTAAAAATACTTCCATAGTTCTTCCATAATTTTTTATCTCAAAATAAAATGTTCATCCACTATTTCACCTCATAGAGGTTAAATTCCCAATAATACTGGAACACATATTTCTTTATTTCTGACCTAGAAACCAGATACAAGTTTTCGTCTGCCAAGCTTCAAAATTACCTTAATAGCTACATGTTTCAAAAATCCTTTCATTTCCTGTGTATCCCCCTTAGAGGTGGAATTTCGAAATATGCAGCATAAGCGGTATAAGATCAACACCCTTTCCAAATCTCAAGGTTTATTTTCCTTGGCGGTCTGGACTGCGTGAATTTCATAGTAATGGCCTCCACACACACACGCACACACACACACACACACACACACACACACACACACACACACACACACACACACCACTAACAATGCCACCACCACCTCCTGGGGAAATTTCTGCAGACGCCCTTGTTCCACTGCAGTCATATTTTGCCGACGACCTACATTTAGCAGCGTGGGAGGGATAGTGTCGTGCAACAGACAGTATACTCAGTAGATAACGAACTGTTAGTTGTGAAATCAGCGACATAGGAACCGAGACTGACACAGAAGGTGCTGTAGGTGAAGCACACTAGACTCGTGTCTACCACGGCTTCAAATAGTATCGATTTACTATGAACGGAAGTTCCGAAAAGTGAGCAAGTAATTTTACAGTGAATTCAGTACCGATTGTGAGGATATACAACGAAAAACATTTCTATAATATTTCAGAAATAATGAAACATTCCACTCAAGTCGCGCGGCAGAAAACGCAATGGATATGCTTGCACTTAAGACGGAAGGCCCCACGTGCTTACGCAGGCTTACGACAGATCGCAAAATTCGGCAGTAGGCGTAAGGCAACCTCTTGTGCTGCCATCTGTTATTGATGCCAGGAATCAAGGTCTCAGTAGTACGACCATCCACTGGAGAGTAGTTTGCTTTGTAAGCACTCCGTCTTCAGGCCACGAGTGGCCTGCTGGGACGGGACCATCCGACCGCCGTGTCATCACCCGTGGAGGATGCGAACAGGAGGGGCGGGGGTCAGCACACTGTTCTCCCAGTCGTTATGATGGTTTTCTTTGACCGGAGCCGCTACTATTGGGTCGAGTAACTCCTCGATTGGCATCATGAGGCTTAGTGCACCCCGAAAAATGGCAAGAGCGCATGGCGGACTGGATGATCACCCATCCAATTGCCTTCAACGCCCGACAACGCACTTAACTTCGGTGATCTCACGTGAACCGATGTAACCTCCGCGGCAAGTCCGTTGCTGCAGATATTTTAGAGTAGTTGTTACGTTTCATAATTATCTAGTTTACGGGGAAAATGTAAAAAAGCCGATTGTCACCGAAGCTACAACTAATCTGAATTTCTGGTTAGTTATCAAGTGGTCTTATGTGCAAGCCTGAATATTTCATCCTTTGCGGTGGGAATGATTCAAACCCGTCATGTTCTTCTTATGAGGTGTTCTATTTATTTTGCACACAATGATCGTTTGTAGTTGTGTTGAGTTACCACCTTGATAAATTTTTGGATGGCGCACGTATCATAACTGAGATCTGCGCTTGCGCTTAATGGCTGAAGGTCAATTAGCGTAATGAGTAGTAGCGAATGTTATAGTTACATGTTTGTAAATTACTTCAGGTAAATTACCTTAGTAGTGTAATATTATCAGTATACCAGTACAGTATGTGGGCCAATTACGTTAGTCATGGAATACTATCCGTATAAGACTATGTCACCTTGATGTCTCGGACTTGGCTTCAATTTTGGAATCCACGAAAGAACTGGAAATTTTCCTTTGCACAGCTTTCCATATAATTTCTATTACAGTGATTCAGTCTTGTCTCTCACTCGACTTTTCTGACTGTGAAATAAATTCTATCGCTCAGGTGTTTATTACCACTTCGTGTTTCCATTTGCCGATATTGCGCATAAACACTTACATATCTCAAAGTTGCTATGGACATTGATGGAACGACACACTTTTCTGTGGCGACATTGCAGTTTAGAGATAGAAAAACCGATCAGTTATAACGACATGGGTATTTTAGTTCTGAATAACCGATGTCTTTCGGTATTTGTTTGCTCTCGGTTATAACAAGTATCTTTTTATTTTTTCCTGATAACCACGTAAAAACAGATATACCAATTAGCCACAGCTGTCGTAGTAAAATTTTTAGTTTTCAAATAAACCTTTTTTAAAAAAGACGAGTAATTTTTATTCGTAAGATTTCCATAGTTCTAAAATACTGCGTTATTACAGAAAAAATGGGTAAAGTGATGTATGCCGCTTTAATAACACTGCTGATAGAAACGAGCAACAAATGAATTGGTCCAACATTGCCGAGACAATACTGTGCGTGCCTGTTATACAAGCAGTTCGCGAGAATGGACGCAGTTTCTCGCTGTTGTCGAACGTCAGTTGTAACACAGAATGGCACCATCTGAAAGCCTGGAAGTATTTTACGATATGCAGTACGAGTGAAGCACAATGGTCGATTTGGTCACTTGCGACATCATACAAGGAAAAAAGTTAAAATTTTACAAATCATTCATAGTTCGGGATAAAAATAGAAAGTGCGTGATCTGCTGCCTGTGTCTACGTAGTATGCCGTTATCTGCTTTTAGCCTTTAACAGAGAAATTAAAACGAAAAAGAGAGTTCTCCTGCCGCAGTTTTCACTCTTTATCGCTGGACTATACGTAATGCCCGCATAGTGCTGTGATAACCGATTTCAATATAATTTTTGATCAGAGTTCTAAAAACTAAAATCAGTAGGATAATACTGGCAGTTTTCTGTAGTATAGAAGCACTCGCTATATTTTGAGAGAAGCAGCGAACATCGGACAAAGTTTTATTGGACTATTTAATTGAAAGAAATTAGAATTATATTAATACCGTCAGTTGCTCAAGGGCGTTGATAAATATCAACGTGGACAAGTGAAAATGTGTGCCGCGACCGGGACTCGAACCCGGGATCTCTTGCTAAAATGACAGACGCTCTATCCATCTAGGCCACCGAGGGCACAGTGTATGGTTCGACTGCAGGGACTATCTCGCGCACGCCTCCTGCGAGACTCACATTCTCACCTTGAATGTCCATACACTACAGTCGTAGAGTCCCACTCCAACACACTCATTCCTCGTGGAAGACATGTCCATATCCATATAAGTATATGGTTCTGGCAATACCAGCCATGACCTTCTTCTGTGAAGATGCACAAGTATTCCCCGAACTGCTACGGGACTTGGTAAGAATGTGTTCCACAAGTAATGAGTGTGTTGGTGTGGGACACTACGAATGTAGTGTGTGCATATGCAAGGTGAGAATGTGAGTCTCGCGGGAGGCGTGCGCGAGATAGTACCTGCAGTCACACTATCGTCTGTGCCCTCGGTGGCTCAGATGGGCAGAGCGCCTGCCACGTAAGCAGGATATCCCGGTTCGAGTCCCAGACGTGCACACATTGTCACCTGTCCCCGTTGATATTTATCGACACCCGTGAGCAGCTGACGGTATTAATATAATTCTAATTTCGTTCTGGACGGCTGCAGGTCGTCATAAATGTATTTGACGTTTTGATTCCATTTATCAATAAACTGAGAAAGTAAAATTTTTTTAATCTTTGTTTGATTTCTACGTTTACTAGAGGAAATAATGTAAATAAAAGACTGAAAATCGGTTATTACAAGAACTGGTATTGTGACGGGCTTTAACAATTAGGTTAAAGTGAGGCTGGGAAACTGATAAGAGCCGAAAACCAGTTGTTTCAGCGATAACCGACATTCCCACTGCTGTTCTGAGTGGTAAGATTGACGCGCAAGGACATCTAGAACAGTTTCTCAGAAAGGTTACTGCAACTCTGATGTTCTCAAAATGAACGGGCCAGCCATTGGCGTCCGCGAGGGGGAAGGGGAGGGGGAGGGGAGGAGGTGGGGAGGGGAGGATTGGCAAAAGGGCACTTTCACCCGTCGCCCCTAACCATCCTTGGAATCTGGAGTAAAGAGTTTTTATTCGTTACAGTATACTCATACTCTTCCAGATAAGAATTCTCCACAATACTGCTAAACCTTAGCTTTGACCAGTTGTAGCGCTTATACAGTTAGGGTCTTGTAGCTTGATGCACCTCGTAACTGACCAGCTGATTTGTACACAGAGTGCCAGTTTCAGACGCGCCTTCCCCCCTCCCCACCACTGGAAATATTTCTGCAGACTCCAGTCTGCCACTGTGCATATATTTTGATAACATCCTGGTTTTAATAGCATCGAGGGAACAGCATTGTGGAGTAAGTGTAGACCTAGCACAGAACACACCATTCCCAATGAAACGCATCACTTAGTAGATGGTGAAGTACTCTGAAGCTAGCCAGATAGAAACAAAACCTCCTGGCACTGTATCTAACCCAAATTCTAATCTTACACTAATCTCTTGTATGTACCTACCACGCCCTCAAAGGGCCAACGATTTACTATTATCAGAAGTTCCGAAAAATGAGGAAGAAATTGACCCACACTTTTTTCCGTTGTTCATTATTTCGATTACCCCATAAAGGGAATGGACTTGTAGCCACAGGTTACACAAGCGATAGATGGTTTAAAATACATAAAAAGAGATGACAATAGGAAACGATTTTTAAAAACACAATGATGCTCGGCTTTTACGATTTTTACAGGAAAAAAATGGATGACAAAATAAAGGTTTTTCAAAAATACGCTGGTGGGCAATATTGGGGATTTTTTTATCTGTATAGATGACTAGCGGAAAAGCTTGGTGTTGACCAGGCATTTATTTACAGCTGTGCGTCCACGTCCGTACTATGCAGCGTCTGGCTTTGTCCTGAGTTTTTATGACGTATCTCCTGAAACATGTGTCGTACAATGATATAATTTTGTAGGTACATTCAGCGTCATATGCGGATACTGTCTGCAAAATTTATTGCGAATATAGTACCAAAGAAGTAACAAATTTAAATGTCACGAATGCTGTGATCCCCACACACATGGGTGCAACTAATGTACACAGGATGCTTGGCTCCATCATTATGGCTACCATCACCTGTGGTCGAAATTGGACCAGCTGTGTCGACGTAGTGAAAATATAAATGTGCATAACATGGTAAACGTCCATTCTTTCCAGCCATCAGACCTGATCTACGATCAAAAATATCATGTAAAAGTTGGAGGGGCAACGGCCTTGCCGCAGTGGATACACCGGTTCCCGTCAGATCACTGAAGTTTAGCACTTTCGGGCGTGGTCGGCACTTGGATGGGTGACCATCCGATCCGCTATGCGCTGTTTCCATTTTTCGGGTTGCACTCAGCTTTGCGATGCCAATTGAGGAACTACTCGACCGAATAGTAGCGGCTCAAGTCAAAGGAAACTACCACAACGAGTGGGAGAGCCAGCTCCTCCTCCACCCTCAGTGCGAATGACGTGGCGGTCGGATGGTCCTGATTGGCCACTTGTGGCCTGAACACGGAGTGCTTTCTTAAAGTAGTGCTCCCTACATAAAATTGACAGTCTTGGCTCAGGGACTGTCCACGGTAAATGCTGCATTGGACCTACGAATACTATTAAAATAACGGTTTGAGTTCTCTTTAATTGTCCAATCATCTGAAGTGAGTCCTTATTGAAGTGCGCTGAAAAATAGATTTTATGTTAATGGCGGATAAATTTTTTGTTAATGGCGGCAAATTAACTTTACCCTAATGACACACAAGGTCAATGCCGTTCTATCACGTAAAGTATTCTCAGATCGAAATGTTTTGCATTACCAAATCTCCAGTGTAGATTCATCATACCGCAATTATAATTCTCAAAATAATTTGGAGCTACGTTCAATGCATATTTAAATGCATCTTTCAAAACAATACCAGAATTCTCATTAGATCATCATTATCAGTGGCTAGAGTATTCCTATTATTTCGTCTACCAAAAACCGCGTTTCACTATGGCTTTTTCAGTACGCTGTTTTGTTTTCCACTGCTGACAATAGAAACGATCTGGCAGATGTGACATTGTAGATGTCCAGTATGCGTGTCTTAATGCAAATAAACCGTCTGGAACATTTACCCTTGAACCTCCCTAGAATGGGATTTCATGGAACGTTATTACTTTCCTGTGTCCATTTCTATCACACCAGCTGATCGCCACGACTGGGGAGAGTGAGGAGGGGTTGGGGTGAAAGTTGGCAGCACTTTGAGTGGCAGAAACCTCACGTTTCCGTCATTTGTTTTCATAATGACGTAGTGCCAATTCGTCACATTGGACGCTTTTCTCTCGGAAACGTTTACATTCATCGTCTGGATATCAATGTCGCCTTCTGAGGTATGCAGTCGCACCACTCTGTACGAAATAGGTTCTAAGCTGATGCAGTCGACAAGTAACGTCGAAATATATCGTCACATCGAAATATATCGACACCTCGAAATAAATCAACACCTAGAAATAAAAGGCCACCCCGAAATAAATCGCAACCTCGAAATAAATCGACACAATGAGAAAAATCGAAACTTCGAAATAAATCGACACCTCCAAAAGACTGCTACATCGAAATGATTCGATATCCCGAAATATATCGACATCTAGATGCATTCAGCTTACCATATAGAACGATATCTCGAAACTCAAGGAGCTCTCGAGATAAATCGAGGTATAGAAACATATCGATATCTTGAAATATAATGGTACCTCGTAATATAAAGATATCTCTAAAAATACGATATCTAGAAATTTATGGATTACTTGAGATATAGAGGTTCCTTGAAATATATCGATGTCTCGATATTAATTGATATCTGAAGTACACCGATACATTGAAATATATCGATACCTCGAAATATATAGACAACCCGATTGCGTCGGTATATCAAAATAAATCGATAACTCGACGTAAACGTGTACTTCGAAACCAATCGATACCTCGAAATAAATGGACTCCTCAGTATAGATAGATATCTCGAAATAAATCGACATCTCGATATAATGTGTGCCTCGAAATAAGTCAATATACCGAAATAAATCGATAATGGGAAAAAACTGGACGTCTCGAAATAAATCTGTACCCCTAAGAAAACGATTCTCGAAATAAATAGATATATCGAAATATATCGCTATCTCGATAAATACCGATATCTAGTGGTCGGATATATGTTTCAAGATGACATGACATATCAGTATAGTTCGATATATATGAAAATACTTTGGATTTTCAATATATTCGTAGATTTCTGGACCTCGGGGAAAAAATCGCCGATCCGACCTCGGTGCAAAAACGCAGACCTAGGGAAAAAACGCCGACCTCGGGGAAAAACGCAGACGTCGAGGGAAAAACGCCGACGTCGGGGTAAAACGCCGACCTCGGGGGAAAAACGCCGACCTCGGGGTAAACCGCCAGCCTCGGGGAAAAACGACGATATCGTGGGAAAACGCCGACCTTCGGAAAACTGCCGACCTCAGAAAAAATCCAGTTCCATTAATTTACACAGACACTAATGTATGTCACCATTAGGTTCTCAAAATGCAACAAAATTCCTGGTATTTATCACCTCACACAAAAAGTGGTCGCGACAGAAAAGTCTCGTTCTTTAGAAAGTTTAGAATGAGATGTTCTAAATATTGCAGTTTATCCATTTACAATAATCTACAAGCACTGCACAATGAGAAGAGACTGTCAACCACAGCACTTTGAAATAGTGGACAGCCAGGAAGACAGAGGTTGCATTGCTGTTTCTAATCCACTGGTGCTTGAGATTCAGAATCCAGGATTGCCTCGAATAAGAACAGCAGGAATGAATGTCCTGCACCAGTGTAGAACTTATTCTGGAACTCCACAGAAAATCACAAGGCACAATTATATCACATCATTCTCAGAAAACTACAGAAGCCTCTAATGGACGTAACAACGTCGTCAACTCCTTCACCAGTGAAAGATCTTAGTAGCTATTGAGTCAAGAGTAGGTGGCCAATTAATAATTTGTTGTTCAAAGCTAACTTCAGTGTATATGGGAATACTCAGTGGACATCTTTAACCATCATATTTTACTGTCTAAGATATGTCAACTTCCCAGACTATAAGTATAAGCTGAGCTTGGTCTTTCCCAATCCGAGATTGTTTAGAATGGGTATCACGGGAATCAGATCCACTGGGCATTTAGAGCAACCTGCTTTAAACTATATGAGCAGGCAATAGACACAGACACAGAATTTGAAATTTCTCTGTGAAGCGGTTACCTTCATCGTCTGCAATCTTATGTTGTGTGCTGCGGTATGCGGAGGCACTAATAGCAACACAGTAGAACATAGAAGAAGCTTCTAGGTTTATGTAAGTAGCCCGTAGGAAACAGTACAATTCAGGTTTTAGTTATCGATTATTGATTTATTAGCCGGCTTTGCCAGTAAAATGACCTACTACCTTAAGATTTGGCATTAAACAAGGTCTGGCAGCCACGTTACACGAGAGAATGTGAAAAGTGTTCATATGAACTAAAAACCTAACAAATCCGCCCGTTTTCACATCTGCTTTTGAATCCACGTAATGCGAGATCGTCACATTGGCCGTTTTCTCTCTGAAACGGTTACATTTATCGTTTGCAATGCTATGTAGCGTGCTGCGATTGCGGAAACACTAAAACCACCATAGTAGAACACAGAAGAAGCTTTTAATTTGGTGTAATAGCCAGTAAGAAGCAGTACAAATCAAGTTTTAGTTATCGATTATTGAATTTTTAGCCAGCTTTGGTGCCTTGGACATGGGCTAGGACCTCAAGATTTGGCATGAGGGGACGTCTAGCAACCACGTTGCACGGGAGAATGTGAAAAGTTTTCATGTGCAGTAAAAACCTAAGAAACCCGCCCGTTTTCGTCATCTGCTTTCGAATCGAAGTAATGCCAGATCATCACATTGGCCGTTTTCAACCTGAAACGGTTACATATATCATGTGCAAAGCTTTGTCGCGTGCTGCGGTATGCGGAGACACTGGAAGCACCATAGTAGAACACAGAAGAAGCTTTTAATTTGATGTAACAGCCACTAAGGAGCAGTACAACTCAAGTTTTGGTTATCGATTATTGATTTTTAGCCGGCTTTGGTGCCTTGGACATGGGCTACGACCTTAGGATTTTGCATGAAGGGAAGTCTAGAAGCCGCATTGCACGAGAGAATGTGAAAAGTGTTCATATGTAGTAAAAACCTGAGAAATCCGTCCGTTTTCGTCATTTGTTATCGAACCGACATATAGAAAGATAGTCACATTGGCCGCTCTTCTCTTTGAAACGGTTACATTTATCGTCTGCATGGCTATGTCGCGTGCTAAAGTATGCGGAGACACTAAAAACACCATAGTAGAACACAGAAGAACCTTCTAAGTTGATGTAACAGCCAGTAAGCAGTAGTACAATCAAGTTTTAGTTATTGGTTTTTGACTTTTTATTCTGCTATGTAATAGCCAGTAAGATGTTGTACAATTCAAGTTTTAATTATCGATTATTGAATTTTTAGCTTTATGGTGCCTTGGACATGAGGTAGGACCTTACGATTTTGTATGAAAGGAGGATTAGCAGCCGCGATGCTCGGGACAATGTGAAAAGTGTTCATTTGTAGTAAAAACCTGAGAAATCCGTCCGTTTTCGTCATTTGTTATCAAATCGACTTTAAGCCAGTTCGTCACATTGGCCGCTCTTGTCTCTGAAACAGTTACATTTATCGTCTGGAAAGCTATGTCGCGTGCTGCGGTATGCGGAGACACTAAAAGCACCATAGTAGAGCACAGAAGATGCTTCTAAGTTCATGTAATAGCCAGTAAGAAGTAGTACAAATCAAGTTTTCGTTATCGATTATTCACTTTTCAGCCGGCTTTGGTGCCTTGTACATGAGCTAGGACCTTACGATTCTGCATGAAAGGAGGACTAGCAGCCGCGTTGCACGGGAGGAAAGTGTTCATATCTAGATAAAACCTGAGAAATCCTGCCGTTTTCGTCATTTGTTACGGAGTCGACTTAAAGTTAGATCGTCACATTATCCGCTCTTCCCTCTGAAACGGTTACATTTATAGTCTGAAAGGCTATGTCGCGTGCTGCGGTATGCGCAAGACACTAAAAGTACCATAGTTGAACACAGAAGAAGCTTCTGAGTTCATGTAATAGCCAGTAAGAAACATTACAATTCAAGTTTTAGTTATCGATTATTGACCTTTTACCCTTCCTGGGTGCCTTGGACATAAGCTAAGACCATAAGACTTTGCATGAAAGGAGCACTAGCAGCCGCGTTGCACGGGAGAATATGTTAAGTCTTCATTTGTCGTAAAAACCTTAGAAATCCGTTCGGTTTCGTCATTTGTTATCAAATCGACTTAAAGCCAGATCGTCACATTGGTCGCTCTTCTCACTGAAACGGTTACATTTATAGTCTGGAAAGCTATGTCGCGTGATGCGGTATGCAGAGACACTAAAAGCACCATAGCAGAACACAGAAGAAGCTTCTAAGTTGAAGTAATAGCCAGTAATAAGTAGTACAATGCAAGTTTTAGTTATCGATTATTGACTTTTTAGCCCGCTTTGGTATCTTGGACAGGAGCTAGGACCTTACGATATTGCAAAAATGGACGACTAGCAGCTGCGTTGCATGGGAGAATTTGAATATTTTTCTTATGTAGTAAACACCTGAGATATCCGTCCCTTTTCCTCATTTGTTATCAAATAGACTTAAAGCCAGATCGTTACATTAACCACTCTTCTGTCTGAAACGGTTACATTTATCGTCTGCATAGCTATGTCGCGTGCTGCCGTACGCGCAAGACACTAAAAGCACCACAGTTGAACTCAGAAGAAGCTTCTAAGTTCATGTAATAGTCAGTAATAAACATTACAATTCAAGTTTTAGTTATCGATTATTGATCTTTTACCCTTCCTGTTTGCGTTGGACTTGATCTAGGACCTTAAGACTTTGCATGAAAGGACCACTAGCAGCCGCGTTGCACGGGAGAATGTGTTAAGTGTTCATTTGTAGTAAAAACCTTAGAAATCCGTTCGGTTTCGTCATTTGTTATCAAATCGAATTAAAGCCAGATCGTCACATTGGTCGCTCTTCTCACTGAAACGGTTACATTTATAGTCTGGAAAGCTATGTCGCGTGATGCGGTATGCAGAGACACTAAAAGCACCATAGCAGAACACAGAAGAAGCTTCTAAGTTGAAGTAATAGCCAGTAATAAGTAGCACAATGCAAGTTTTAGTTATCGATTATTGACTTTTTAGCCCGCTTTGGTACCTTGGACAGGAGCTAGGACCTTACGATATTGCAAAAATGGACGACTAGCAGCTGCGTTGCATGGGAGAATTTGAATATTTTTCTTATGTAGTAAACACCTGAGATATCCGTCCCTTTTCCTCATTTGTTATCAAACCGACTTAAAGCCAGATCGTTACATTGGCAGCTCTTGTCTCTGAAACGGTTACATTTATCGTCTGTATAGCTATGTCGCGTGCTAAGGTATGCGGAGACACTAAAAGCACCATAGTAGAACACAGAAGAACCTTCTAAGTTGATGTAATAGCCAGTAAGCAGTAGTAAAATCAAGTTTTAGTTATTGGTTTTTGACTTTTTATTTTGCTATGTAATAGCCAGTAAGATGTATTACAATTCAAGTTTTAATTATCGATTATTGAATTTTTAGACTGTTTTGGTGCCTTGGACATGAGCTAGGACCTTACGATTTTGTATGAAAGGAGGATTAGCAGCCGCGTTGCTCGGGACAATGTGAAAAGTGTTCATATGTAGTAACAAACTGAGAAGTCCGTCCGTTTTCGTCATTTGTTATCGAATCGACTTAAGGCAAGGACGTTACATTGGCCGCTCTTCTCTCTGGAACGGTTACACTTATCATCTGCAAAGCAATGTCGCGTGCTCCAGTATGCGGAGACACTAAAAGCACCATAGTAGAACACAGAAGAAACTTCCAAGTTGATGTAATTGCCAGTAAGAAACAGTACAATTCAAGTTTTCGTTATCGATTATTGATCTTTTACCCTTTTTTGGTGCCTTGGACATGAGCTATTACCTTAAGATATTGCTTGAATCGAAGTGTACCAGCCGCTTTGCGCGGGAGAATGTGAAAAGTGTTCATATATAGTAAAAACCTTGAGAAATCCGTCCGTTATCGTCATTTGTTATCGAATAGACTTAAACCAAGATCGTCACGTAGGCCGCTCTTCTCTCTGAAACGGTTACATTTATCGTCTGCAAAGCTATGTCTCATGCTGCGGTATGCGGAGACACAAAAAGCACCATAGTAGAACACAGAGGAAGCTTCTAAGTTGAAGTAATAGCCAGTAAGTAGTACAATGCAAGTTTTAGTTATCGATTACTGACTTTTTAGCCGGCTTTGGTACCTTGGACATGAGCTAGGACGTTACGATTTTGCATGAAGGGAACTGTAGCAGCCGCTTTGCACGGGAGAATGTGAAATATGTTCATATATAGTAAAAACCTGAGAATTCCCTCCGTTTCCGTCATTTGTTATCGAATCGACTTAAACCCAGATCGTCACGTTGGCCGCTCTTCTCTCTGAAACGGTTACATTTATCGTCTGCAAAGCTGTGTCGCGTGATGCCGTATGCGGAGACAGTAAAAGCACCATAGTAGAACACTGATAAAGCTTCTACGTTTATGTAATAGGCATTAAGAAGTAGTACAATTCACGTTTTAGTTATCTATTATTGACTATTTAGCCGGCTTTGGTGCATTGGACATGAGCTAGGACCTTAAGATCTTGCATGAAAGGAGGACTATTAGCCGCGTTGCACGGGAGAATGTGAAAAGTGTTCATATGTATTAAAAACCTGAGAAATCCGGCCGTTTTCGTCATTTGTTATCGAATCGACTTAAAGCCAGATCGTCTTATTGGACGCACTTCCCTCTGAAACGGTTACATTTATAGGCTGCTAAGCTATGTCGCTGGGTGCGGTATTCGGAGACACTAAAAGCACCATAGTAGAACACAGATTAAGCTTCTAAGTTGATGTAATACCCAGTAAGAAGTAGTACAACTAAAGTTCTAGTTGTCGATTATTGACTTTTTAGCCGGCTTTGGTGCTTTGGTCATGAGCTAGGACCTTAAGATTTTGCATGAAAGGAGGACTAGCAGCCGAATTGCACGGGAGAATGTGAAAACTGTTCATACGTGGTAAAAACCTGAGAAATCCTTCCGTTTTCGTCATTTGTTATCGAATCGACTTACAGCCAGATCGCCTTATTGACCGGTCCTCCCTCTGAAACGGTTACATTTATCGGCTGCTAAACTATGTCGCAGGGTGCGGTATGCGGAGACACTAAAAGCACCATAGTAGAACACAGAAGAAGCTTCTAAGTTGATGTAATAGCCAGTAAGAAGTAGTACAATTCAAGTTTTCGTTAACGATTATTCACTTTTCAGCCGGCTTTGGTGCCTTGTACATGCTCTAGGTCCTTAAGATTTTACATGAAAGGAGGACTAGCAGCCGCATTGCATGGGAGAATGTGAAAATTGTTCTTATGTAGGAAACACCTGAGATATCCGTCCCTTTTCGTCATTTGTTATCAAATCGACTTAAAGCCAGATCGTTACATTGGCAGCACTTGTCTCTGAAACGGTTACATTTATCGTCTGGAAAGCTATGTCGCGTGATGCGGTATGCAGAGACACTAAAAGCACCATAGCAGAACACAGAAGAAGATTCTAAGTTGAAGTAATAGCCAGTAATAAGTAGTACAATGCAAGTTTTAGTTATCGATTATTGACTTTTTAGCCTGCTTTGGTACCTTGGACAGGAGCTAGGACCTTAGATATTTCAAAAATGGACGACTAGCAGCTGCGTTGCATGGGAGAATTTGAATATTTTTCTTATGTAGTAAACACCTGAGATATCCGTCCCTTTTCCTCATTTGTTATCAAATCGACTTAAAGCCAGATCGTTACATTGGCAGCTCTTGTCTCTGAAACGGTTACATTTATCGTCTGTATAGCTATGTCGCGTGCTAAGGTATGCGGAGACACTAAAAGCACCATAGTAGAACACAGAAGAACCTTCTAAGTTGATGTAACAGCCAGTAAGCAGTAGTACAATCAAGTTTTAGTAGTTGGTTTTTGACTTGTTATTTTGCTATGTAATAGCCAGTAAGATGTATTACAATTCAAGTTTTAATTATCGATTATTGAATTTTTAGCCTTTTTTGGTGCCTTGGACATGAGCTAGGACCTTACGATTTTGTATGAAAGGAGGATTAGCAGCCGTGTTGCTCGGGACAATGTGAAAAGAATTCATATGTAGTAACAAACTGAGAAGTCCGTCCGTTTTCGTCATTCGTTATCGAATCGACTTAAGGCAAGGACGTTACATTGGCCGCTCTTCTCTCTGAAACGGTTACACTTATCATCTGCAAAGCAATGTCGCGTGCTCCAGTATGCGGAGACACTAAAAGCACCATAGTAGAACACAGAAGAAACTTCCAAGTTGATGTAATTGCCAGTAAGAAACAGTACAATTCAAGTTTTCGTTATCGATTATTGATCTTATACCCTTCTTTGTTGCCTTGGACATGAGCTATTACCTTAAGATATTGCATGAATCGAAGTGTACCAGCCGCTTTGCGCGGGAGAATGTGAAAAGTGTTCATATATAGTAAAAACCTGAGAAATCCGTCCGTTACCGTCATTTGTTATCGAATAGACTTAAACCAAGATCGTCACGTAGGCCGCTCTTCTCTCTGAAACGGTTACATTTATCGTCTGCAAAGCTATGTCTCGTGCTGCGGTATGCGGAGACACAAAAAGCACCATAGTAGAACACAGAGGAAGCTTCTATGTTGAAGTAATAGCCAGTAAGTAGTACAATGCAAGTTTTAGTTATCGATTACTGACTTTTTAGCCGGCTTTGGTACCTTGGACATGAGCTAGGACGTTACGATTTTGCATGAAGGGATCTGTAGCAGCCGCTTTGCACGGGAGAATGTGAAAAATGTTCATATATAGTAAAAACTTGAGCATTCCCTCCGTTTCCGTCATTTGTTATCGAATCGACTTAAAGCCAGATCGTCTCATTGGTGGCTCTTCTCTCTGAAACAGTTACATTTATCGTCTGCAAAGCTATGTCGCGTGCTGCGGTATGGGCGAGACACTAAAAGGAGCATAGTAGAACACAGAAGAAGCTTCTAAGTTGTTGTAATAGACAGTAAGAGGTAGTACAATTCAAGTTTTAGTTATCGATTATTGACTTTTTATTCGGCTTTCGTGCCTTGGGCATAAGCTAGGACCTTAAGATTTTGCATGAAAGGAGGACTAGCAGCCGCGTTGCACGGGAGACTGTGAAAAGTGCTCATTTGTAGTAAAAACCTAAAAAATCCGCCCGTTTTCGTCATTTGTTGTCAAATCGACTTAAAGCCAGTTCCTCACATTGTCCGCTCTTCTCTCTGAAACGGTTACATTTATCGTGTGCAAAGCTATGTCGAGTGTTGCGGTATGCGGAGTCACTAAAAGCACCATAGTACAACACAGCAGAAGTTTCTAAGTTCATGTATTAGCCAGTAAGAAACAGTGCAATTCAAGTTTTAGTTATCGATTATTGACTTTTTAGCCGGCTTTCATACCTTAGACATGAGCTAGGTCTTTATGATTTTGCATGAAAGGAGGACTAGAATCCGCGGGCACGGGAGAATGGGAAAAGTGTTCATATATAGTAAAAACTTGAGAAATCCGTCAGTTTTCGTCATTTGTTAACGAATGGACTTAAACCCAGATCGTCACGTTGGCCGCTCTTCTCTCAGAAACGGTTACATTTATCGTCTGCAAAGCTGTGTCGCGTGATGCCGTATGCGGAGACAGTAAAAGCACCATAGTAGAACACTGATAAAGCTTCTACGTTTATGTAATAGGCATTAAGAAGTAGTACAATTCACGTTTTAGTTATCGATTATTGACTATTTAGCCGGCTTTGGTGCATTGGACATGAGCTAGGACCTTAAGATCTTGCATGAAAGGAGGACTATTAGCCGCGTTGCACTGGAGAATGTGAAAAGTGTTCATATGTATTAAAAACCTGAGAAATTCGTCCGTTTTCGTCATTTGTTATCGAATCGACTTAAAGCCAGATCGTCTTATGGGACGCACTTCCCTCTGAAACGGTTACATTTATCGGCTGCTAAGCTATGTCGCTGGGTGCGGTATGCGGAGACACTAAAAGCACCATAGTAGAACACAGAAGAAGCTTCTAAGTTGATGTAATACCCAGTAAGAAGTAGTACAACTAAAGTTCTAGTTGTCGTTTATTGACTTTTTAGCCGGCTTTGGTGCTTTGGTCATGAGCTAGGACCTTAAGATTTTGCATGAAAGGAGGACTAGCAGCCGAATTGCACGGGAGAATGTGAAAAGTGTTCATACGTGGTAAAAACCTGAGAAATCCTTCCGTTTTCGTCATTTGTTATCGAATCGACTTAAACCCAGATCGTCACATTGGCCGCACTTCCCTCTGAAACGGTTACATTTTTCGCCTGCAAAGCTATGTCGCTGGGTGCGGTATGCGGAGACACTAAAGGCACCACAGTAGAAGCTTCTAAGTTGATGTAATAGCCAGTAAGAAGTGGTACAATTCAAGTTTTAGTTATCGGTTTTTGACTTTTTATTCGGTTTTGTAATAGCCAGTAAGATTTAGTACAATTCAAGTTTTAACTATCGATTATTGAATTTCTAGCCTTCTTTGGTGCCTTGGACATGAGCTAGGACCTTACGATTTTGTGTGAAAGGAGGATTAGCAGCCGCGTTGCTCGAGACAATGTGAAAAGTGTTCATATGTAGTAACAACCTTAGAAATCCGTCAGTTTTCTTCATTTGTTATCGAATCGACTTAAAGCAAGGACGTTACATTGGCCGCTCTTCTCTCTGAAACGGTTACATTTATCGTCTGCAAAGCTATGTCGCGTGCTGCGGTATGGGCCAGACATTAAAAGCACCATGGGAGAACACAGAAAAAGCTTCTATGTTGACGTAATAGCCAGTAAGAGACAGTAAAATTCAAGTTTTAGTTATTGATTATTTACCTTTTACCTTCCTTTGGTGCCTTGGACATAAGCTAGAACACTACGATTTTGCTTGATGGGAAGTCTAGCAGCCGCGTTGCACAGGAGAATCTGAAAAGTGTTTATATGTAGAAAAAACCTGAAAAATCCGGCCGTTTTCGTTATTTGTTATCTGTTCGACTTAAAACCAGATCGTCACACTGGCCGCTCTTCTCTCTGAAACGGTTACATTTATCGTCTGCAAAGCTATGTCGCGTGCTGCCGTATGCGCAAGACACTAAAAGCACCGCAGTTGAACACAGAAGAAGCTTCTAAGTTCATGTAATAGTCAGTAAGAAACATTACATTTAAAATTTTAGTTATCGATTATTGAACTTTTACCCTTCCTGGGTGCGTTGGACGTGATCTAGGACCTTAAGACTTTGCATGAAAGGACCACTAGCAGCCGCGTTGCACGGGAGAATGTGTTAAGTGTTCATTTGTAGTAAAAACCTTAGAAATCCGTTCGGTTTCGTCATTTGTTATCAAATCGACTTAAAGCCAGATCGTCACATTGGTCGCTCTTCTCACTGAAACGGTTACATTTATAGTCTGGAAAGCTATGTCGCGTGATGCGGTATGCGTAGACACTAAAAGCACCATAGCAGAACACAGAAGAAGCTTCTAAGTTTAAGTAATAGCCAGTAATAAGTAGTACAATGCAAGTTTTAGTTATCGATTATTGACTTTTTAGCCCAGCTTGGTACCTTGGACAGGAGCTAGTACCTTACGATATTGCAAAAATGGACGACTAGCAGCTGCGTTGCATGGGAGAATTTGAATATTTTTCTTATGTAGTAAACACCTGAGACATCCGTCCCTTTATCTCATTTGTTATCAAACCGACTTTAAGCCAGATCGTCACTTTTGCCGCTCTTCTCTCTGAAACGGTAACATTTATCGTCTGCAGAACTATGTCGCGTGTTGCGGTATGCGGAGACACTAAAAGCACCATAGTAGAACACAAAAGCAGGTTATAAGTTGATGTAATACCCAGTAAGATGCAGTACAATTCATGTTTTAGTTATCGATTATTGACTTTTTATAATTTTTTGGGGCCTAGGGCATGAGCTAGGACCTTAAGATTTCGCATGAATGGCGGAATATTAGCCGCGTTGCACGGGAGAATGTAAAAAGTGTTCATATGTAGTAAAAACCTGAGATATCCGGCCGTTTTCGTCATTTGTTATCGAATCGACTTAAAGCCAGATCGCCACATTGGCCGCTCTTCTCTCTGAGACGGTTACATTTATCGTCTGCAAAGCTATGTCGCGTGCTGCGGTACGCGGAGACACTAAAAGCACCATAGTAGAACACAGAAAAATCTTCTAAGTTGAAGCAATAGCCAGTAAGAAGCAGTACAATTCAAGTATTGTTTATCGATTATTGATATTTAGCCGAGTTTGGTGCTTTGTACAGCAGCTAGGACCTTAAGATTTTGCATGAAAGGCGGAATATTAGCCGCATTGCACGGGCGAATGTGAAAAGTGTTCATATGTAGTAAAAACATGAGATATCTGGCCGTTTTCGTCATTTGTTATCGAATCGACTTTAAGCCAGATCGTCACATTGGCCGCCCTTCCCTCTGAAACGGTGTTATTTATCGTCTGCAAAGCTATGTCGCTGGGTGCAGTATGCGGAGACACTTAAAGCTCCATAGTACAACACAGAAGAAGCTTCTAAGTTGATGTAATAGCCAGTAATAAGTAGTACAATTCACATTCTAGTTATCGATTATTCACTTTTTAGCCGGCTTTGGTGCCCTTTACATGAGCTAGGACCTTAAGATTTTGCATGAAAGGAGGACTATTAGCCGCGTTGCACGGGAGAATGTGAAAAATGTTCATATGTAGTAAAAACCTGAGAAATCACTCCGTTTTCGTCATTTGTTATCGAATTGACTTAAAGCCATTTCGTCACATTTGCCGCTCTTCTCTCTGAAACGGTTACATTTATCGTCTGCAAAGCTATGTCGCGTGCTGCGGTATGTGGAGACACTAAAAGCACCATAGTAGAACACAGAAGAAGCTTCTAAGTTGAAGCAATAGCCAGTAAGAAGTAGTACAATTCAAGTTTTAGTTGTCGATTATTCACTCTTTAGCCGGCTTTGGTGGCTTGGACACGACCTAGGTACTTAAGTTTTTGCATGGAAGGAGGACTAGCAGCCGCGTTGCACGGGAGAATGTGAGAAGTGTCTGAAAAGCTATGTCGCGTGCTGCGGTATGCGGAGACACTAAAAGCATCATAGTAGAACACAGAAGAAGCTTCTAAGTTGAAGCAATAGCCAGTAAGAAGTAGTACAATTTAAGTTTTAGTTGTCGATTATACCCTGTTTAGCCGGCTTTGGTGGCTTGGACATGACCTAGGACCTTAAGATTTTGCATGAAAGGAGGACTAGCAGCCGCGTTGCACGGGAGAATGTGAAAAGTGTTCATATGTAGTAAAACCTGAGAAATCCGTCTGTTTTCGTCATTTGTTATCATATCGACTTAGAGCCAGAACGTCACATTGGACGCTCATCTCTCTGAAACGGTTACATTTATCGTCTGCAAAGCTATGACGCGTGCTGCGGTATGTGGAGACACTAAAAGCACCATAGTAGAACACAGAAGAAGCTTCTAAGTTGAAGCAATAGCCAGTAAGAAGTAGTACAATTCAAGTTTTAGTTGTCGATTATTCACTTTTTAGCTGGCTTTGGTGGCCTGGACATGACCTAGGACCTTAAGGTTTTGCATGAAAGGAGGTTTAGCAGCCACATTGCAAGGTAGAATGTGAAAAGTGTTCATATGTAGTAAAAACCTGAGAAATCCGTCTCTTTTCGTCATATGTTATCGAATCGACTTAGAGCCAGATCGTCAAATTGGCCGCTCTTCTCTCTGAAACGGTTACATTTATCGTCTGCAAAGCTATGTCGCGTGCTGCGGAATGTGCGAGACACTAAAAGCACCATAGTAGAACACAGAAAAAGCTTCTAAGTTTATGTAATAGCCAGTAAGAAGTAGTACAGTTCACGTTTAAGTTATCGATTATTGACTTTTAGGGGGCTATGGGGCATTGGACGTGAGCTAGGACCTTAAGATTTTGCATGAAAGGAGGACTAGAGGGTGCGTTGCACGGGAGAATGTGAAAAGTGTTGATATGTAGTAAAAACCTGAGAAATACGGCCGTTTTCGTCATTTGTTATCGAATCGACTTAAAGCCAGATCGTCAAATTATACACTTTTCTCTCTGAGACGGTTACATTTATCGTCTGCAAAGCTATGTCGCGTGCTGCGGTATGCGGAGACACTAAAAGCACCATAGTAGAACATAGAAGAAGCTTCTAAGTTGAAGCAATATCCAGTAAGAAGTAGTACAATTCAAGTTTTAGTTGTCGATTATTCACTTTTTAGCCGGCTTTGGTGGCTTGGATATGACCTAGGACCTTAAGATTTTGCATGAAAGGAGGACTAGCAGCCGCGTTGCACGGGAGAATGTAAAAAGTGTTCATATGTAGTAAAAACCTGAGAAATCCGTCTGTTTTCGTCATTTGTTATCATATCGACTTAGAGCCAGATCGTCACATTGGCCGCTCTTCGCTCTGAAACGATTACATTTATCGTCTGCAAAGCTATGTCGCGTGCTGCGGTATGCGGAGACACTAAAAGCACCATAGTAGAACACAGAAGAAGCTTCTATGTTGATGTAATAGCCAGTAAGAAGTAGTACAATTCACGTCTTATTTATCGATTATTGACTTTTTAGAAGGCTTTGGTGCCTTGGACATTGGCTAGGACCTTAAGATTTTGCATGCAAGGGCGACTAGCAGCCGCGTTGCACGGGAGAATGTGAAAAGTGTTCATATGTAGTAAAAACCTGAGAAATCCGTCTGTTTTCGTCATTTGTTATCATATCGAATTAGAGCCAGATCGTCACAAAGGCCGCTCTTCTCTCTGAGACAGTTACATTTATCGTCTGCAAAGCTATGTCGCGTGCTGCGGTATGCGGAGACACTAAAAGCACCATAGTAGAACGCAGAAGAAGCTTCTAAGTTGAGGTAATATCCAGTAAGATGTAGAACAAATCAAGTTTTAGTTGTCGATTATTCACTTTTTAGCCGGCTTTGGTGGCTTGGATATGACCTAGGACCTTAAGATTTTGCATGAAAGGAGGACTAGCAGCCGCGTTGCACGGGAGAATGTAAAAAGTGTTCATATGTAGTAAAAACCTGAGAAATCCGTCTGTTTTCGTCATTTGTTATCATATCGACTTCGAGCCAGATCGTCACATTGGCCGCTCTTCGCTCTGAAACCGTTACATTTATCGTCTGCAAAGCTATGTCGCGTGCTGCAGTATGCGGAGACACTAAAAGCACCATAGTAGAACACAGAAGAAGCTTCTATTTTGATGTAATAGCCAGTAAGAAGTAGTACAATTCACGTCTTAGTTATCGATTGTTGACTTTTTAGAAGGCTTTGGTGCCTTGGACATTGGCTAGGACCTTAAGATTTTGCATGAAAGGGCGACTAGCAGCAGCGTTGCCCGGGAGAATGTGAAAAGTGTTCATATGTAGTAAAAACCTGATAAATTCGCACGTTTTCGTCATTTGCTATCGAATCGATTTAAAGCCAGACCGTTACATTGGCCGCTCTTCTCTCTGAAACGGTTACATTTATCGTCTGCAAAGCTATGTCGTGTGCTGTGGTATGCGGAGACACTAAAAGCACAATAGTAGAACACAGACGATGCTCCTAAGGCGAAGCAATAGCCAGTAAGAAGTAGTACAATTTAAGTTTTAGTTGTCGATTATACACTTTTTAGCCGGCTTTGGTGGCTTGGACATGACCTAGGACTTTACGATTTTGCATGAAACGGCGACTAGCAGCCGCGTTCCACGGGAGAATGTGAAAAGTGTTCATATGTAGTAGAAAACCTGATAAATCCGCACGTTTTCGTCATTTGCTATCGAATCGATTTAAAGCCAGACCGTTACATTGGCCGCTCTTCTCTCTG
This sequence comes from Schistocerca gregaria, assembly GCF_023897955.1. NCBI lineage: Eukaryota > Metazoa > Arthropoda > Insecta > Orthoptera > Acrididae > Schistocerca > Schistocerca gregaria. The sequence goes on along the minus strand of NW_026061840.1, from coordinate 969,254 downwards.
AAACGGTAACATTTATCGTCTGCAAAGCTATGTCGCGTGCTGCGGTATGCGGAGACACTAAAAGCACCATAGTAGAACACAGAAGAAGCTTCTAAGAGAATGTAATAGTAAGTTAGGAGAAGTACTATTCAAGTTTTAGTTATCGATTATTGACTTTTTTGCCGGCTTTGGTGTTTTGGCCATGAGCTAGGACCTTAAGATTTTGCATGAAAGGGCGACTAGCAGCCGCGTTGCACGGGAGAATGTGAAAAGTGTTCATATGTAGTACAAACCAGATAAATCCGTCCGTTTTCGTCATTTGTTATCGAATCGACTTTAAGCCAGATCGTCACATTGGCCGCTCTTCTCTCTGAAACGGTTACATGTATCGTCTGCAAAGCTATGTCGCGTGCTGCGGTATGCGGAGACACTAAAAGCACAATAGTAGAACACAGAAGAAGCTCCTAAGGCGAAGCAATAGCCAGTAAGAAGTAGTACAATTCAAGTTTTTGTTTTCGATTATTCACTTTTTAGCCGGCTTTGGTGGCTTGGACATGACCTAGGATCTTAAGATTTTGCATGATAGAAGGTCTAGCAGCCGCGTTGCACGGAAGAATGTGAAAAGATTTCATATGTAGTAAAAACTTGAGAAATCCGTACGTTTTCGTCATTTGTTATCGAATCGACTTAAACCCAGATCGTCACATTGGACGCTCTTCTCTCTGAAATGGTTACATTTATCGTCTGCAAAGCTATGTCGCGTGCTGCGGTATGCGGAGCCCCCTAAAGCACCATAGTAGAACACAGAAGAAGCTTCTAAGAGAATGTAATAGTAAGATAGAAGTAGTACTATTCAAGTTTTAGTTATCGATTATTGACTTTCTTGCCGGCTTTGGTGCCTTGGCCATGAGCTAGGACCTTAAGATTTTGCATGAAAGGGCGACTAGCAGCCGCGTTGCACGGGAGTATGTGAAAAGTGTTCATATGTAGTAAAAACCTGATAAATCCCCACGTTTTCGTCATTTGCTATCGAATCGATTTAAAGCCAGACCGTTACATTGGCCGCTCTTCTCTCTGAAACGGTAACATTTATCGTCTGTAAAGCTATGTCGCGTGCTGCGGTATGCGGAGACACTAAAAGCACCATAGTAGAACACAGAAGAAGCTTCTAAGAGAATGTAATAGTAAGTTAGAAGTAGTACTATTCAAGTTTTAGTTATCGATTATTGACCTTTTTGCCAGCTTTTGTGCCTTGGCCATGAGCTAGGACCTTAAGATTTTGCATGAAAGGGCGACTAGCAGCCGCGTTGCACGGGAGAATGTGAAAAGTGTTCATATGTAGTAAAAACCTGAGAAATCCGTCTGTTTTCGTCATTTGTTATCATATCGACTTAGAGCCAGATCGTCACAAAGGCCGCTCTTCTCTCTGAGACAGTTACATTTATCGTCTGCAAAGCTATGTCGCGTGCTGCGGTATGCGGAGACACTAAAAGCACCATAGTAGAACTCAGAAGAAGCTTCTAAGTTGAAGTAATATCCAGTAAGATGTAGTACAAATCAAGTTTTAGTTGTTGATTATTCACTTTTTAGCCGGCTTTGGTGGCTTGGATATGACCTAGGACCTTAAGATTTTGCATGAAAGGAGGACTAGCAGCCGCGTTGCACGGGAGAATGTAAAAAGTGTTCATATGTAGTAAAAACCTGAGAAATCCGTCTGTTTTCGTCATTTGTTATCATATCGACTTCGAGCCAGATCGTCCCATTGGCCGCTCTTCGCTCTGAAACCGTTACATTTATCGTCTGCAAAGCTATGTCGCGTGCTGCGGTATGCGGAGACACTAAAAGCACAATAGTAGAACACAGACGATGCTCCTAAGGCGAAGCAATAGCCAGTAAGAAGTAGTACAATTTAAGTTTTAGTTGTCGATTATACTCTTTTTAGCCGGCTTTGGTGGCTTGGACATGACCTAGGATCTTAAGATTTTGCATGATAGAAGGTCTAGCAGCCACGTTGCACGGAAGAATGTGAAAAGATTTCATATGTAGTAAAAACTTGAGAAATCCGTACGTTTTCGTCATTTGTTATCGAATCGACTTAAACCCAGATCGTCACATTGGCCGCTCTTCGCTCTGAAACCGTTACATTTATCGTCTGCAAAGCTATGTCGCGTGCTGCAGTATGCGGAGACACTAAAAGCACCATATTAGAACACAGAAGAAGTTTCTAAGAGAATGTAATAGTAAGTTAGAAGTAGTACTATTCAAGTTTTAGTTATCGATTATTGACTTTTTTGCCGGCTTTGGTGTTTTGGCCATGAGCTAGGACCTTAAGATTTTGCATGAAAGGGCGACTAGCAGCCGCGTTGCACGGGAGACTGTGAAAAGTGTTCATATGTAGTACAAACCAGATAAATCCGTCCGTTTTCGTCATTTGTTATCGAATCGACTTTAAGCCAGATCGTCACATTGGCCGCTCTTCTCTCGGAAACGGTTACATGTATCGTCTGCAAAGCTATGTCGCGTGCTGCGGTATGCGGAGACACTAAAAGCACAATAGTAGAACACAGAAGAAGCTCCTAAGGCGAAGCAATAGCCAGTAAGAAGTAGTACAATTCAAGTTTTTGTTTTCGATTATTCACTTTTTAGCCGGCTTTGGTGGATTGGACATGACCTATGATCTTAAGATTTTGCATGATAGAAGGTCTAGCAGCCGCGTTGCACGGAAGAATGTGAAAAGATTTCATATGTAGTAAAAACTTGAGAAATCCGTACGTTTTCGTCATTTGTTATCGAATCGACTTAAACCCAGATCGTCACATTGGACGCTCTTCTCTCTGAAATGGTTACATTTATCGTCTGCAAAGCTATGTCGCGTGCTGCGGTATGCGGAGCCCCCTAAAGCACCATAGTAGAACACAGAAGAAGCTTCTAAGAGAATGTAATAGTAAGATAGAAGTAGTACTATTCAAGTTTTAGTTATCGATTATTGACTTTTTTGCCGGCTTTGGTGCCTTGGCCATGAGCTAGGACCTTAAGATTTTGCATGAAAGGGCGACTAGCAGCCGCGTTGCACGGGAGTATGTAAGAAGGGTTCATATATAGTAAAAACCTGATAAATCCCCACGTTTTCGTCATTTGCTATCGAATCGATTTAAAGCCAGACCGTTACATTGGCCGCTCTTCTCTCTGAAACGGTAACATTTATCGTCTGTAAAGCTATGTCGCGTGCTGCGGTATGCGGAGACGCCAAAAGCACCATAGTAGAACACAGAAGAAGCTTCTAAGAGAATGTAATAGTAAGTTAGAAGTAGTACTATTCAAGTTTTAGTTATCGATTATTGACCTTTTTGCCAGCTTTTGTGCCTTGGCCAAGAGCTAGGACCTTAAGATTTTGCATGAAAGGGCGACTAGCAGCCGCGTTGCACGGGAGAATGTGAAAAGTGTTCATATGTAGTACAAACCTGATAAATCCGTCCGTTTTCGTCACTTGTTATCGAATCGACTTAAAGCCAGATCGTCACATTGGCCGCTTTTCTCTCTGAGACGGTTACATTTATCGTCTGCAAAGCTATGTCGCGTTTTGCGGTATGCGGAGACACTAAAAGCACCATACTGGAACACAGAAGAAGCTTCTAAGTTGAAGCAATAGCCAGTAAGAAGTAGTAAAATTCAAGTTTCAGTTGTGGATTATTCACTTTTTAGCCGGCTTTGGTGGCTTGGATATGACCTAGGACCTTAAGATTTTGCATGAAAGGAGGACTAGCACCCGCGTTGCACTGGAGAATGTGAAATGTGTTCATATGTAGTAAAAACCTGAGATATCCGTCTGTTTTCGTCATTTGTTATCATATCGACTTAGAGCCAGATCGTCACATTGGCCGCTCTTCGGTCTGAAACGGTTACATTTATCGTCTGCAAAGCTATGTCGCGTGCTGCGGTATGCGGAGACACTAAAAGCACCATAGTAGAACCCAGAAGAAGCTTCTATGTTGATGTAATAGCCAGTAAGAAGTAGTACAATTCACGTCTTAGTTATCGATTATTGACATTTTAGAAGACTGTGGTGCCTTGGACATTGGCTAGGACCTTACGATTTTGCATGAAAGGACGACTAGCAGCGGCGTTGCACGGGAGAATGTGAAAAGTGTTCATATGTAGTAAAAACCTGATAAATCCGCACATTTTCGTCATTTGCTATCGAATCGATTTAAAGCCAGACCGTTACATTGGCCGCTCTTCTCTCTGAAACGGTAACATTTATCGTCTGCAAAGCTATGTCGCGTGCTGCAGTATGCGGGGACACTAAAAGCACCATAGCAGAACACAGAAGAAGCTTCTAAGTTGAAGCAATAGCCAGTAAGAAGTAGTACAATTCAAGTTTTAGTTGTGGATTATTCACTTTTTAGCCGGCTTTTGTGGCTTGGATATGACCTAGGACCTTAAGATTTTGCATGAAAGGAGGACTAGCAGCCGCGTTGCACGGGAGAATGTGAAAAGGGTTCATATGTAGTAAAAGCCTGAGAAATCCGTCCGTTTTCGTAATTTGTTATCGAATCGACTTAAAGCCAGATCGTCACATTGGCCGCTTTTCTCTCTGAGACGGTTACATTTTTCGTCTGCAAAGCTATGTCGCGTGCTGCGGTATGCGGAGACACTAAAAGCACCATAGTAGAACACAGAAGAATCTTCTAAGTTGAAGCAATAGCCAGTAAGGAGCAGTACAATTCAAGTTTTGGTTATCTATTATTGATTTTTCGCCGGCCTTGGTGCCTTGGACATGAGGTGGAACCTTAAGATTTTGCATGAAGGGAGGACTAGCAGCCGCGTTGCACGGGAGAATGTGAAAAGTGTTCATATGTAGTAAAAACCTGAGAAATCCGTCCGTTTTCGTCATTTGTTATCGAATCGACTTAAAGCCAGATCGTCACATTGGCCGCTCTTCTCTCTGAATCGGTTGCATTTGTCGTCTGCAAAGCTATGTCGCGTGCTGCGGTATGCGGAGACACTAAAAGCACCATAGTAGAACACAGAAGAAGCTTCTAAGTTGAAGCAATATCCAGTAAGAAGTAGTACAATTCAAGTTTTAGTTGTCGAATATTCACTCTTTAGCCGGCTTTGGTGGCTTGGACATGACCTAGGACCTTAACATTTTGCATGAAAGGAGGACTAGCAGCCGCGTTGCACGGGAGAATGTGTAAAGGGTTCATATGTAGTAAAAACCTGAGAAATCCGTCCGTTATCGTCATTTGTTATCGAATCAACTTAAAGCCAGATCGTCACTTTGGCCGCTTTTCTCTATGAGACGGTTACATTTATCGTCTGCAAAGCTATGTCGCCTGCTGCGGTATGCAGAGACACTAAAAGCACCATAGCAGAACACAGAAGAAGCTTCTAAGTTGATGTAATAGCCAGTAAGAAGTAGTACAATTCAATTTTTAGTTGTCGATTATTCACTTTTTAGCCGGCTTTGGTGGCTTGGACATGACCTAGGACCTTAAGATTTTGCATGGAAGGAGGACTAACAGCCGCGTTGCACGGGAGAATGTGAAAAGTGTTCATATATAGTAAACACCTGAGAAATCCGTCCGTTTTCGTCATTTGTTATCGATTCGACTTAAAGCCAGATCGTCACATTGGCCGCTTTTCTCTCTGAGACGGTTACGTTTATAGTCTGCAAAGCTATGTCGCGTGCTGCGGTATGCGGAAACACTAAAAGCACCATAGTAGAAGACATAAGAAGCTTCTAAGTTGAAGCAATATTCAGTAAGAAGCAGTACAATTCAAGTTTTGGTTATCGATTATTGACTTTTACCCGGCTTTGGTGGCTTGCACATGACCTAGGACCTTAAGATTTTGCATGAAAGGAGGACTAGCAGCCGCGTTGCACGGGAGAATGTGAAAAGGGTTCATATGTAGTAAAAACCTGAGAAATCCGTCCGTTTTCGTCATTTGTTATCGAATCGACTCAAAGCCAGATCGTGACATTGGCCGCTTTTCTCTCTGAGACGGTTACATTTATCGTCTGCAAAGATATGTCGCGTGCTGCGGTTTGCGGAAACACTAAAAGCACCATAGTAGAACACAGAAGAAGCTTCTAAGTTGAAGCAATAGCCAGTAAGAAGAAGTACAATTCTAGTTTTGGTTATCGATTATTGATATGTAGCCGGCTTTGGTGCCTTGGACATGAGGTGGAACCTTAAGATTTTGCATGAAAGGAGGACTAGCAGCCGCGTTGCACGGGAGAATGTGAAAAGTGGTTATATGTAGTAAAAACCTGAGAAATCCGTCCGTTTTCGTCATTTGTTATCGAATCGACTTAAAGCCAGATCGTCACATTGGCCGCTTTTCTCTCCGAGACGGTTACATTTATCGTCTGCAAAGTTATGTTGCGTGCTGCGGTATGCGGAGACAACTAAAAGCACCATAGTAGAACACAGAAGAAGCTTCTAAGTTGAAGCAATAGCCAGTAAGAAGCAGTCCAATTCAAGTTTTGGTTATCGATTATTGATTTTTGGCCGTCTTTGGTGCCTTAGACATAAGGTGGAATCTTAAGATTTTGCATGATAGGAGGACTAGCAGCCGCGTTGCACGGGAGAATGTAAAAAGGGTTCATATGTAGTAAAAACCTGAGAAATCCGTCCGTTTTCGTCATTTGTTATCGAATCGACTTAAAGCCAGATCGTAACATTGGCCGCTCTTCTCTATGAATCGGTTACATTTATCGTCTGCAAAGCTATGTCGCGTGCTGCGGTATGCTGAGACACTAAAAGCACCATAGTATAACACAGAAGAAGCTTCTAAGTTGAAGCAATAGCCAGTAAGATGTAGTAGAATTCAAGTTTTAGTTGTCGATTATTCACTCTTTAGCCGGCTTTGGTGGCTTGGACACGACCTAGGACCTTAAGATTTTGCATGAAAGGAGGACTAGCAGCCGCGTTGCACGGGAGTATGTGAAAAGGGTTCATATGTAGTAAAAACCTGAGAAATCCGTCCGTTACCGTAATTTGTTATCGAATCAACTTAAAGCCAGATCGTCACTTTGGCCGCTTTTCTCTATGAGACGGTTACATTTATCGTCTGCAAAGCTATGTCGCCGGCTGCGGTATGCAGAGACACTAAAAGCACCATAGTAGAACACAGAAGAAGCTTCTAAGTTGATGTAATAGCCAGTAAGAAGTAGTACAATTCAATTTTTAGTTGTCGATTATTCACTTTTTAGCCGGCTTTGGTGGCTTGGACATGACCTAGGACCTTAAGATTTTGCATGAAAGGATGACTAGCAGCCGCGTTGCACGGGAGAATGTGAAATGTGTTCATATGTAGTAAAAACCTGAGAAATCCGTCCGTTTTCGTCATTTGTTATCGAATCGACTTAAAGCCAGATCGTCACATTGGCCGCTTTTCTCTCTGAGACGGTTACATTTATCGTCTGCAAAGCTATGTCGCGTGCTGGGGTATGCGGATACTCTAAAAGCACCATAGTAGAACACAGAAGAAGCTTCTAAGTTGAAGCAATAGCCAGTAAGAAGCAGTACATTTCAAGTTTTGGTTATCGATTATTGACTTTTACCCGGCTTTGGTGGCTTGCACATGACATAGGACCTTAGGATTTTGCATGAAAGGAGGACTAGCAGCCGCGTTGCACGGGAGAATGTAAAAAGGGTTCATATGTAGTAAAAACCTGAGAAATCCGTCCGTTTTCGACATTTGTTATCGAATCGACTTACAGCCAGATCGTCACATTGGCCGCTCTTCTCTCTGAATCGGTTACATTTATCGTCTGCAAAGCTATGTCGCGTGCTGCGGTATGCGGAGACACTAAAAGCACAATAGTAGAACACAGAAGAAGCTTCTAAGTTCAAGCAATAGCCAGTAAGAAGTAGTACAATTCATGTTTTAGTGTTCGATTATTCACTCTTTAGCCGGCTTTGGTGGCTTGGACATGACCTAGGACCTTAAGATTTTGCATGAAAGGAGGACTAGCAGCCGCGTTGCACGGGAGTATGTGAAAAGGGTTTATATGTAGTAAAAACCTGAGAAATCCGTCCGTTTTCGTCATTTGTTATCGAATCGACTTAAAGCCAGATCGTCACATTGGCCGCTTTTCTCTATGAGACGGTTACATTTATCGTCTGCAAAGCTATGTCGAATGCTGCGGTATGCAGAGACACTAAAAGCACCATAGTGGAACACAGAAGAATCTTCTAAGTTGAAGTAATAGCCAGTAAGAAGTAGTACAATTCAAGTTTTAGTTGTCGAGTGTTAACTTTTTAGCCGGCTTTGGAGGCTTGGACATGACCTAGTACCTTGAGATTTTGCCTGAAAAGAGGACAAGCAGCCCCGTTGCACGGGAGAATGTGAAAAGTGTTCATATGTAGTAAAAACCTGAGAACTCAGTCCGTTTTCGTCATTTGTTATCGAATCGACATACAGCCAGATCGTCACATTGGTCGCTTTTCTCTCTGAGACGGTAACATTTATCGTCTGCAAAGCTATGTCGCGTGCTGCGGTATGCGGAGATTCTAAAAGCATCATAGTAGAACACAGAAGAAGCTTCTAAGTTGAAGCAATTGCCAGTAAGAAGCAGTACAATTCAAGTTTTGGTTATCGATTATTGATTTTTAGACGGCTTTGGTGCCTTGGACATGAGGTGGAACCTTAAGATTTTGCATGAAAGGAGGACTAGCAGCCGCGTTGCACGGGATAATGTGAAAAAAGTTCATAAGTAGTAAAAACCTGAGAAATCCGTCCGTTTTCGTCATTTGTTATCGAATCGACTCAAAGCCAGATCGTGACATTGGCCGCTTTTCTCTCTGAGACGGTTACATTTATCGTCTGCAAAGATATGTCGCGTGCTGCGGTTTGCGGAAACACTAAAAGCACCATAGTAGAACACAGAAGAAGCTTCTAAGTTGAAGCAATAGCCAGTAAGAAGAAGTACAATTCTAGTTTTGGTTATCGATTATTGATATGTAGCCGGCTTTGGTGCCTTGGACATGAGGTGGAACCTTAAGATTTTGCATGAAAGGAGGACTAGCAGCCGCGTTGCACGGGAGAATGTGAAAAGTGGTTATATGTAGTAAAAACCTGAGAAATCCGTCCGTTTTCGTCATTTGTTATCGAATCGACTTAAAGCCAGATCGTCACATTGGCCGCTTATCTCTCCGAGACGGTTACATTTATCGTCTGCAAAGCTATGTTGCGTGCTGCGGTATGCGGAGACAACTAAAAGCACCATAGTAGAACACAGAAGAAGCTTCTAAGTTGAAGCAATAGCCAGTAAGAAGCAGTCCAATTCAAGTTTTGGTTATCGATTATTGATTTTTGGCCGTCTTTGGTGCCTTAGACATAAGGTGGAATCTTAAGATTTTGCATGATAGGAGGACTAGCAGCCGCGTTGCACGGGAGAATGTAAAAAGGGTTCATATGTAGTAAAAACCTGAGAAATCCGTCCGTTTTCGTCATTTGTTATCGAATCGACTTAAAGCCAGATCGTAACATTGGCCGCTCTTCTCTATGAATCGGTTACATTTATCGTCTGCAAAGCTATGTCGCGTGCTGCGGTATGCTGAGACACTAAAAGCACCATAGTATAACACAGAAGAAGCTTCTAAGTTGAAGCAATAGCCAGTAAGATGTAGTAGAATTCAAGTTTTAGTTGTCGATTATTCACTCTTTAGCCGGCTTTGGTGGCTTGGACACGACCTAGGACCTTAAGATTTTGCATGAAAGGAGGACTAGCAGCCGCGTTGCACGGGAGTATGTGAAAAGGGTTCATATGTAGTAAAAACCTGAGAAATCCGTCCGTTACCGTAATTTGTTATCGAATCAACTTAAAGCCAGATCGTCACTTTGGCCGCTTTTTTCTATGAGACGGTTACATTTATCGTCTGCAAAGCTATGTCGCCGGCTGCGGTATGCAGAGACACTAAAAGCACCATAGTAGAACACAGAAGAAGCTTCTAAGTTGATGTAATAGCCAGTAAGAAGTAGTACAATTCAATTTTTAGTTGTCGATTATTCACTTTTTAGCCGGCTTTGGTGGCTTGGACATGACCTAGGACCTTAAGATTTTGCATGAAAGGATGACTAGCAGCCGCGTTGCACGGGAGAATGTGAAATGTGTTCATATGTAGTAAAAACCTGAGAAATCCGTCCGTTTTCGTCATTTGTTATCGAATCGACTTAAAGCCAGATCGTCACATTGGCCGCTTTTCTCTCTGAGACGGTTACATTTATCGTCTGCAAAGCTATGTCGCGTGCAGGGGTATGCGGATACTCTAAAAGCACCATAGTAGAACACAGAAGAAGCTTCTAAGTTGAAGCAATAGCCAGTAATAAGCAGTACATTTCAAGTTTTGGTTATCGATTATTGACTTTTACCCGGCTTTGGTGGCTTGCACATGACATAGGACCTTAAGATTTTGCATGAAAGGAGGACTAGCAGCCGCGTTGCACGGGAGAATGTAAAAAGGGTTCATATGTAGTAAAAACCTGAGAAATCCGTCCGTTTTCGACATTTGTTATCGAATCGACTTACAGCCAGATCGTCACATTGGCCGCTCTTCTCTCTGAATCGGTTACATTTATCGTCTGCAAAGCTATGTCGCGTGCTGCGCCATACGGAGACACTAAAAGCACCATAGTAGAACACAGAAGAAGCTTCTAAGTTGAAGTAATAGCCAGTAAGAAGTAGTACAATTGAAGTTTTAGTTGTCGATTATTCACTTTTTAGCCGGCTTTGGTGGCTTGGACATGACCTAGGACTTTAGGATTTTGCATGAAAGGAGGACTAGCAGCCCCGTTGCACGGGAGAATGTGAAAAGTGTTCATATATAGTTAACACCTGAGAAATCCGTCCGTTTTCGTCATTTGTTATCGATTCGACTTAAAGCCAGATCGTCACATTGGCCGCTTTTCTCTCTGAGACGGTTACATTTATAGTCTGCAAAGCTATGTCGCGTTCTGCGGTATGCGGAAACACTAAAAGCACCATAGTAGAAGACATAAGAAGCTTCTAAGTTGAAGCAATAGTCAGTAAGAAGCATTACAATTCAAGTTTTGGTTATCGATTATTGACTTTTACCCGGCTTTGGTGGTTTGTACACGACATAGGACCTTAAGATTTTGCATGAAAGGAGGACTAGCAGCCGCGTTGCACGGGAGAATGTGAAAAGGGTTCATATGTAGTAAAAACCTGAGAAATCCGTCCGTTTTCGTCATTTGTTATCGAATCGACTTAAAGCCAGATCGTCACATTGGCCGCTTTTCTCTCTGAGACGGTTACATTTATCGTCTCCAAAGCTATGTCGCGTGCTGCGGTATGCGGAGACTCTAAAAGCACCATAGTAGAACACAGAAGAAGCTTCTAAGTTGAAGGAATCGCCAGTAAGAAGCAGTACAATTCAAGTTTTGGTCATCGATTATTGATTTTTAGTCGGCTTTGGTGCCTTGGACATGAGGTGCAACCTTAAGATTTTGCATGAAAGGAGGACTAGCAGCCGCGTTGCACGGGAGAATGGGAAAAGGTTTCATATGTAGTAAAAACCTGAGAAATCCGTCCGTTTTCGTCATTTGTTATCGAATCGACTTAAAGCCAGATCGTCACATTGGCCGCTTTTCTCTCTGAGACGGTTACATTTATAGTCTGCAAAGCTATGTCGCGTGCTGCGGTATGCGGAAACTCTAAAGGCACCATAGTAGAACATATAAGAAGCTTCTAAGTTGAAGCAATAGTCAGTAAGAAGCAGTACAATTCAAGTTTTGGTTATCGATTATTGATTTTTAGCCGGCTTTGGTGGCTTGGACATGACCTAGGACCTTAAGATTTTGCCTGAAAGGAGGACTAGAAGCCGCGTTGCACGGGAGAATATGAAAAGGGTTCATATGTAGTAAAAACCTGAGAAATCCGTCCGTTTTCGTCATTTGTTATCGAATCGACATAAAGCCAGATCGTCACATTGGCCGCTCTTCTCTCTGAGTCGGTTACATTTATCGTCTGCAAAGCTATGTCGCGTGCTGCGGTATGCGGAGACACTAAAAGCACCATAGTAGAACACAGAAGAAGCTTCTAAGTTGAAGCAATAGCCAGTAAGAAGCAGTCCAATTCAAGTTTTGGTTATCGATTATTGATTTTTGGCCGGCTTTGGTGCCTTGGACATAAGGTGGAATCTTAAGATTTTGCATGAAAGGAGGACTAGCAGCCGCGTTGCACGGGAGAATGTGAAAAGGGTTCATATGTAGTAAAAACCTGAGATATCCGTCCGTTTTCGTCATTTGTTATCGAATCGACTTAAAGCCAGATCGTCACATTGGCCGCTCTTCTCTCTGAGTCGGTTACATTTATCGTCTGCAAAGCTATGTCGCGTGCTGCGGTATGCGGAGACACTAAAAGCACCATAGTAGAACACAGAAGAAGCTTCTAAGTTGAAGCAATAGCCAGTAAGAAGTAGTAGAATTCAAGTTTTAGTTGTCGATTATTCACTCTTTAGCCGGCTTTGGTGGCTTGGACATGACCTAGGACCTTAAGATTTTGCATAAAAGGAGGACTAGCAGCCGCGTTGCACGGGAGAATGTGAAAAGGGTTCATATGTAGTAAAAACCTGAGAAATCCGTCCGTTATCGTCATTTGTTATCGAATCGACTTAAAGCCAGATCGTCACATTGGCCGCTTTACTCTATGAGACGGTTACATTTATCGTCTGCAAAGCTATGTCGCGTGCTGCGGTATGCGGAAACTCTAAAAGTTGCATAGTAGAACACAGAAGAAGCTTCTAAGTTGAAGAAATAGTCAGTAAGAAGCAGTACAATTCAAGTTTTGGTTATCGATTATTGATTTTTAGCCGGATTTGGTGGCTTGGACATGACCTAGGACCTTAAGATTTTGCATGAAAGGAGGACTAGAAGCCGCGTTGCACGGGAGAATATGAAAAGGGTTCATATGTAGTAAAAACCTCAGAAATCCGTCCGTTTTCGTCATTTGTTATCGAATCGACTTCAAGCCAGATCGTCACATTGGCCGCTCTTCTCTCTGAATCGGTTACATTTATCGTCTGCAAAGCTATGTCGCGTGCTGCGGTATGCGGAGACACTAAAAGCACCATAGTAGAACACAGAAGAACTTCTAAGTTGAACTAATAGCCAGTAAGAAGTAGTTCAATTGAAGTTTTAGTTGTCGATTATTCACTTTTTAGCCGGCTTTGGTGGCTTGGACATGACCTAGGACCTTAAGATTTTGCATGAAAGGAGGACTAGCAGCCATGTTGCAAGGGAGAATGTGAAAAGTGTTCATAAATAGTAGACACCTGAGAAATCCGTCCGTTTTCGTCATTTGTTATCGATTCGACTTAAAGCTAGATCGTCACATTGGCCGCTTTTCTCTCTGAGACCGTTACTTTTATCGTCTGCAAAGCAATGTCGCGTGCTGCGGTATGCGGAGACACTAAAAGCACCATAGTAGAACACAGAAGAAGCTTCTAAGTTGAAGCAATAGCCAGTAAGAAGTAGTACAATTCAAGTTTTAGTTGTCGATTATTCACATTTTAGCCGGCTTTGGTGGCTTGGATATGACTTAGGACCTTAAGATTTTGCATGAAAGGAGGACTAGCAGCCGCGTTGCACGGGAGAATGTGAAAAGTGTACATATATAGAAAACACCTGAGAAATCCGTCCGTTATCGTCATTTGTTATCGATTCGACTTAAAGCCAGATCGTCACATTGGCCGCTTTTCTCTCTGAGACGGTTACATTTATAGTCTGCAAAGCTATGTCGCGTGCTGCGGTATGTGGAAACTCTAAAAGCACCATACTAGAACACATAAGAAGCTTCTAAGTTGAAGCAATAGTCAGTAAGAAGCAGTACAATTCAATTTTTGGTTATCAATTATTGATTTTTACCCGGCTTTGGTGGCTTGGACATGACCTAGGACCTTAAGTTTTTGCCTGAAAGGAGGACTAGAAGCCGCGTTGCACGGGAGAATATGAAAAGGGTTCATATGTAGTAAAAACCTGAGAAATCCGTCCGTTTTCGTCATTTGTTATCGATTCGACATAAAGCCAGATCGTCACATTGGCCGCTTTTCTCTCTGAGACGGTTACATTTTTCGTCTGCAAAGCTATGTCGCGTGCTGCGGTATGCGGAGACACTAAAAGCACCATAGTAGAACACAGAAGAAGCTTCTAAGTTGAAGCAATAGGCAGTAAGAAGCAGAACAATTCAAGTTTTGGTTATCGATTATTGACTTTTGGCCGGCTTTGGTGCCTTGGACATAAGGTGGAATCTTAAGATTTTGCATGAAAGGAGGACTAGCAGCCGCGTTGCACGGGAGAATGTGAAAAGGGTTCATATGTAGTAAAAACCTGAGAAATCCGTCCGTTTTCGTCATTTGTTATGGAATCGACTTCAAGCCAGATCGTCACATTGGCCGCTCTTCTCTCTGAATCGGTTACATTTATCGTGTGCAAAGCTATGTCGCGTGCTGCGGTATGCGGAGGCACTAAAAGCACCATAGTAGAACACAGAAGAACTTCTAAGTTGAACTAATAGCCAGTAAGAAGTAGTACAATTGGAGTTTTAGTTGTCGATTATTCACTTTTTAGCCGGCTTTGGTGGCTTGGACATGACCTAAGACCTTAAGATTTTGCATGAAAGGAGGACTAGCAGCCGCGTTGCAAGGGAGAATGTGAAAAGTGATCATATATAGTAAACACCTGAGAAATGAGTCCGTTTTCGTCATTTGTTATCGATTGGACATAAAGCCAGATCGTCACATTGGCCGCTTTTCTCTCTGAGACGGTTACATTTTTCGTCTGCAAAGCTATGTCGCGTGCTGCGGTATGCGGAGACACTAAAAGCACCATAGAAGAACACAGAAGAAGCTTCTAAGTTGAAGCAATAGCCTTAACAAGCAGTACAATTCAAGTTTTGGTTATCGATTATTGATTTTTAGCCAGCTTTGGTGCCTTGGACATGAGGTGGAACCTTAAGATATTGCATGAAAGGAGGACTAGCAGCTGCGTTGGACGGGAGTATGTGAAAAGGGTTCATATGTAGTAAAAACCTGAGAAATCCGTCCGTTTTCGTCATTTGTTATCGAATCGACTTAAAGCCAGATCGTCACATTGGCCGCTTTTCTCTCTGAGACGGTTACATTTATCGACTGCAAAGCTATGTCGCGTGCTGCGGTATGCGGAGACACTAAAAGCACCATAGTAGAACACAGAAGAAGCTTCTAAGTTGAAGTAATAGCCAGTAAGAAGTAGTACAATTCAAGTTTTAGGCGTCGATTATTCACTTTTTAGCCGGCTTTGGTGGCTTGGACATGACCTAGGACCTTAAAATTTTGCATGAAAGGAGGACTTGCAGCCGTGCTGCACGGGAGAATGTGAAAAGTAAAAACCTGAGAAATCCGTCCGTTTTCGTCATTTGTTATCCAATCGACTGAAAGCCAGATCGTTACATTGGCCGCTTTTCTCTCTGAGACGGTTACATTTATCGTCTGCAAAGCTATGTCGCGTGCTGCGGTATGCGGAGACTCTAAAAGCACCATAGTAGAACACAGAAGAAGCTTCTAAGTTGGAGGAATCGCCAGTAAGAAGCAGTACAATTCAAGTTTTGGTTATCGATTAGTGATATTTTGCCGGCTTTGTTGCCTTGGACATGAGGCGGAACCTTAAGATTTTGCATGAAAGGAGGACTAGCAGCCGCGTTGCACGGGAGAATGAGAAAAGGTTTCATATGTAGTGAAAACCTGATAAATCCGTCCGTTTTCGTCATTTGTTATCGAATCGACTTAAAGCCAGATCGTCACATTGGCCGCTTTTCTCTCTGAGACGGTTACATTTATAGTCTGCAAAGCTATGTCGCGTGCTGCGGTATGCGGAAACTCTAAAAGAACCATAGTAGAACACATAAGAATCTTCTAAGTTGAAGCAATAGTCAGTAAGAAGCAGTACAGTTCAAGTTTTGGTTATCGATTATTGATTTTTAGCCGGCTTTGGTGGCTTGGACATGACCTAGGACCTTATGATTATGCCTGAAAGTAGGACTAGAAGCCGCGTTGCACGGGAGAATATGAAAAGGGTTCATATGTAGTAAAAACCTGAGAAATCCGTCCGTTTTCGTCATTTGTTATCGAATCGACTTAAAGCCAGATCGTCACATTGGCCGCTTTTCTCTCTGAGACGTTTACATTTTTCGTCTGCAAAGTTATGTCGCGTGCTGCGGTATGCGGAGACACTAAAAGCACCATAGTAGAACACAGAATATTCTTCTAAGTTGAAGCAATAGCCAGTAAGAAGCAGTACAATTCAAGTTTTGGTTATCGATTATTGATGTTTAGGGGGCTTTGGTGCCTTGGACATGAGGTGGAACGTTAAGATTTCGCATAAAAGGAGGACTAGCAGCCGCGTTGCACGGGAGAATGTGATAAAGGGTTCATATGTAGTAAAAACCTGAGAAATCCGTCCGTTATTGTCATTTGTTATCGAATCGGCTTAAAGCCAGATCGTCACATTGGCCGCTTTTCTCTCTGAGGCCATTACATTTCTCGTCTGCAAAGCTATGTCGCGTGCTGCGGTATGCATAGACACTAAATGCACCATAGTAGAACACAGAGGAAGCTTCTAAGTTGAAGTAATAGCCAGTAAGAAGTAGTACAATTCAAGTTTTAGTTGTCGATTACTCACTTTTTAGCCGGCTTTGGTGGCTTGGACATGACCTAGGACCTTAATATTTTGCATGAAAGGAGGACTTGCAGCCGTGTTGCACGGGAGAATGTGAAAAGTGTTCATATGTAGTAAAAACCTGAGAAATCCGTCCGTTTTCGTCATTTGTTATGGAATCGACTTCAAGCCAGATCGTCACATTGGCCGCTCTTCTCTCTGAATCGGTTACATTTATCGTGTGCAAAGCTATGTCGCGTGCTGCGGTATGCGCAGGCACTAAAAGCACCATAGTAGAACACAGAAGAACTTCTAAGTTGAAGTAATAGCCAGTAAGAAGTAGTACAATTGAAGTTTTAGTTGTCGATTATTCACTTTTTAGCCGGCTTTGGTGGCTTGGACATGACCTAAGACCTTAAGATTTTGCATGAAAGGAGGACTAGCAGCCGCGTTGCAAGGGAGAATGTGAAAAGTGATCATATATAGTAAACACCTGAGAAATCCGTCCGTTTTCGTCATTTGTTATCGATTCGACTTAAAGCTAGATCGTCACATTGGCCGCTTTTCTCTCTGAGACGGTTACTTTTATCGTCTGCAAAGCAATGTCGCGTGCTGCGGTATGCGGAGACACTAAAAGCACCATAGTAGAACACAGAAGAAGCTTCTAAGTTGAAGCAATAGCCAGTAAGAAGCAGTACAATTCAAGTTTTGGTTATCGATTATTGATTTTTAGATAGCTTTGGTCCCTTGGACATGAGGTGGAACCTTAAGATATTGCATGAAAGGAGGACTAGCAGCTGCGTTGCACGGGAGTATGTGAAAAGGGTTCATATGTAGTAAAAACCTGAGAAATCCGTCCGTTTTCGTCATTTGTTATCGAATCGACTTAAAGCCAGATCGTCACATTGGCCGCTTTTCTCTCTGAGACGGTTACATTTATAGTCTGCAAAGCTATGTCGCGTGCTGCGGTATGCGGAAACTCTAAAGGCACCATAGTAGAACATATAAGAAGCTTCTAAGTTGAAGCAATAGTCAGTAAGAAGCAGTACAATTCAAGTTTTGGTTATCGATTATTGATTTTTAGCCGGCTTTGGTGGCTTGGACATGACCTAGGACCTTAAGATTTTGCCTGAAAGGAGGACTAGAAGCCGCGTTGCACGGGAGAATATGAAAAGGGTTCATATGTAGTAAAAACCTGAGAAATCCGTCCGTTTTCGTCATTTGTTATCGAATCGACATAAAGCCAGATCGTCACATTGGCCGCTCTTCTCTCTGAGTCGGTTACATTTATCGTCTGCAAAGCTATGTCGCGTGCTGCGGTATGCGGAGACACTAAAAGCACCATAGTAGAACACAGAAGAAGCTTCTAAGTTGAAGCAATAGCCAGTAAGAAGCAGTCCAATTCAAGTTTTGGTTATCGATTATTGATTTTTGGCCGGCTTTGGTGCCTTGGACATAAGGTGGAATCTTAAGATTTTGCATCAAAGGAGGACTAGCAGCCGCGTTGCACGGGAGAATGTGAAAAGGGTTCATATGTAGTAAAAACCTGAGATATCCGTCCGTTTTCGTCATTTGTTATCGAATCGACTTAAAGCCAGATCGTCACATTGGCCGCTCTTCTCTCTGAGTCGGTTACATTTATCGTCTGCAAAGCTATGTCGCGTGCTGCGGTATGCGGAGGCACTAAAAGCACCATAGTAGAACACAGAAGAAGCTTCTAAGTTGAAGCAATAGCCAGTAAGAAGTAGTAGAATTCAAGTTTTAGTTGTCGATTATTCACTCTTTAGCCGGCTTTGTTGGCTTGGACATGACGTAGGACCTTAAGATTTTGCATGAAAGGAGGACTAGCAGCCGCGTTGCACGGGAGAATGTGAAAAGGGTTCATATGTAGTAAAAACCTGAGAAATCCGTCCGTTATCGTCATTTGTTATCGAATCGACTTAAAGCCAGATCGTCACATTGGCCGCTTTACTCTATGAGACGGTTACATTTATCGTCTGCAAAGCTATGTCGCGTGCTGCGGTATGCGGAAACTCTAAAAGTTGCATAGTAGAACACAGAAGAAGCTTCTAAGTTGAAGAAATAGTCAGTAAGAAGCAGTACAATTCAAGTTTTGGTTATCGATTATTGATTTTTAGCCGGATTTGGTGGCTTGGACATGACCTAGGACCTTAAGATTTTGCATGAAAGGAGGACTAGAAGCCGCGTTGCACGGGAGAATATGAAAAGGGTTCATATGTAGTAAAAACCTCAGAAATCCGTCCGTTTTCGTCATTTGTTATCGAATCGACTTCAAGCCAGATCGTCACATTGGCCGCTCTTCTCTCTGAATCGGTTACATTTATCGTCTGCAAAGCTATGTCGCGTGCTGCGGTATGCGGAGACACTAAAAGCACCATAGTAGAACACAGAAGAACTTCTAAGTTGAACTAATAGCCAGTAAGAAGTAGTTCAATTGAAGTTTTAGTTGTCGATTATTCACTTTTTAGCCGGCTTTGGTGGCTTGGACATGACCTAGGACCTTAAGATTTTGCATGAAAGGAGGACTAGCAGCCATGTTGCAAGGGAGAATGTGAAAAGTGTTCATAAATAGTAGACACCTGAGAAATCCGTACGTTTTCGTCATTTGTTATCGATTCGACTTAAAGCTAGATCGTCACATTGGCCGCTTTTCTCTCTGAGACCGTTACTTTTATCGTCTGCAAAGCAATTTCGCGTGCTGCGGTATGCGGAGACACTAAAAGCACCATAGTAGAACACAGAAGAAGCTTCTAAGTTGAAGCAATAGCCAGTAAGAAGTAGTACAATTCAAGTTTTAGTTGTCGATTATTCACATTTTAGCCGGCTTTGGTGGCTTGGATATGACTTAGGACCTTAAGATTTTGCATGAAAGGAGGACTAGCAGCCGCGTTGCACGGGAGAATGTGAAAAGTGTACATATATAGAAAACACCTGAGAAATCCGTCCGTTATCGTCATTTGTTATCGATTCGACTTAAAGCCAGATCGTCACATTGGCCGCTTTTCTCTCTGAGACGGTTACATTTATAGTCTGCAAAGCTATGTCGCGTGCTGCGGTATGCGGAAACTCTAAAAGCACCATACTAGAACACATAAGAAGCTTCTAAGTTGAAGCAATAGTTAGTAAGAAGCAGTACAATTCAATTTTTGGTTATCAATTATTGATTTTTACCCGGCTTTGGTGGCTTGGACATGACCTAGGACCTTAAGTTTTTGCCTGAAAGGAGGACTAGAAGCCGCGTTGCACGGGAGAATATGAAAAGGGTTCATATGTAGTAAAAACCTGAGAAATCCGTCCGTTTTCGTCATTTGTTATCGAATCGACATAAAGCCAGATCGTCACATTGGCCGCTTTTCTCTCTGAGACGGTTACATTTTTCGTCTGCAAAGCTATGTCGCGTGCTGCGGTATGCGGAGACACTAAAAGCACCATAGTAGAACACAGAAGAAGCTTCTAAGTTGAAGCAATAGGCAGTAAGAAGCAGAACAATTCAAGTTTTGGTTATCGATTATTGACTTTTGGCCGGCTTTGGTGCCTTGGACATAAGGTGGAATCTTAAGATTTTGCATGAAAGGAGGACTAGCAGCCGCGTTGCACGGGAGAATGTGAAAAGGGTTCATATGTAGTAAAAACCTGAGAAATCCGTCCGTTTTCGTCATTTGTTGTGGAATCGACTTCAAGCCAGATCGTCACATTGGCCGCTCTTCTCTCTGAATCGGTTACATTTATCGTGTGCAAAGCTATGTCGGGTGCTGCGGTATGCGGAGGCACTAAAAGCACCATAGTAGAACACAGAAGAACTTCTAAGTTGAACTAATAGCCAGTAAGAAGTAGTACAATTGGAGTTTTAGTTGTCGATTATTCACTTTTTAGCCGGCTTTGGTGGCTTGGACATGACCTAAGACCTTAAGATTTTGCATGAAAGGAGGACTAGCAGCCGCGTTGCAAGGGAGAATGTGAAAAGTGATCATATATAGTAAACACCTGAGAAATGAGTCCGTTTTCGTCATTTGTTATCGATTCGACTTAAAGCCAGATCGTCACATTGGCCGCTTTTCTCTCTGAGACGGTTACTTTTATCGTCTGCAAAGCAATGTCGCGTGCTGCGGTATGCGGAGACACTAAAAGCACCATAGAAGAACACAGAAGAAGCTTCTAAGTTGAAGCAATAGCCTTAACAAGCAGTACAATTCAAGTTTTGGTTATCGATTATTGATTTTTAGCCAGCTTTGGTGCCTTGGACATGAGGTGGAACCTTAAGATATTGCATGAAAGGAGGACTAGCAGCTGCGTTGGACGGGAGTATGTGAAAAGGGTTCATATGTAGTAAAAACCTGAGAAATCCGTCCGTTTTCGTCATTTGTTATCGAATCGACTTAAAGCCAGATCGTCACATTGGCCGCTTTTCTCTCTGAGACGGTTACATTTATCGACTGCAAAGCTATGTCGCGTGCTGCGGTATGCGGAGACACTAAAAGCACCATAGTAGAACACAGAAGAAGCTTCTAAGTTGAAGTAATAGCCAGTAAGAAGTAGTACAATTCAAGTTTTAGGCGTCGATTATTCACTTTTTAGCCGGCTTTGGTGGCTTGGACATGACCTAGGACCTTAAAATTTTGCATGAAAGGAGGACTTGCAGCCGTGCTGCACGGGAGAATGTGAAAAGTAAAAACCTGAGAAATCCGTCCGTTTTCGTCATTTGTTATCGAATCGACTGAAAGCCAGATCGTTACATTGGCCGCTTTTCTCTCTGAGACGGTTACATTTATCGTCTGCAAAGCTATGTCGCGTGCTGCGGTATGCGGAGACTCTAAAAGCACCATAGTAGAACACAGAAGAAGCTTCTAAGTTGGAGGAATCGCCAGTAAGAAGCAGTACAATTCAAGTTTTGGTTATCGATTAGTGATATTTTGCCGGCTTTGTTGCCTTGGACATGAGGCGGAACCTTAAGATTTTGCATGAAAGGAGGACTAGCAGCCGCGTTGCACGGGAGAATGAGAAAAGGTTTCATATGTAGTGAAAACCTGATAAATCCGTCCGTTTTCGTTATTTGTTATCGAATCGACTTAAAGCCAGATCGTCACATTGGCCGCTTTTCTCTCTGAGACGGTTACATTTATAGTCTGCAAAGCTATGTCGCGTGCTGCGGTATGCGGAAACTCTAAAAGAACCATAGTAGAACACATAAGAATCCTCTAAGTTGAAGCAATAGTCAGTAAGAAGCAGTACAGTTCAAGTTTTGGTTATCGATTATTGATTTTTAGCCGGCTTTGGTGGCTTGGACATGACCTAGGACCTTATGATTATGCCTGAAAGTAGGACTAGAAGCCGCGTTGCACGGGAGAATATGAAAAGGGTTCATATGTAGTAAAAACCTGAGAAATCCGTCCGTTTTCGTCATTTGTTATCGAATCGACTTAAAGCCAGATCGTCACATTGGCCGCTTTTCTCTCTGAGACGTTTACATTTTTCGTCTGCAAAGTTATGTCGCGTGCTGCGGTATGCATAGACACTAAATGCACCATAGTAGAACACAGAGGAAGCTTCTAAGTTGAAGTAATAGCCAGTAAGAAGTAGTACAATTCAAGTTTTAGTTGTCGATTACTCACTTTTTAGCCGGCTTTGGTGGCTTGGACATGACCTAGGACCTTAATATTTTGCATGAAAGGAGGACTTGCAGCCGTGTTGCACGGGAGAATGTGAAAAGTGTTCATATGTAGTAAAAACCTGAGAAATCCGTCCGTTTTCGTCATTTGTTATGGAATCGACTTCAAGCCAGATCGTCACATTGGCCGCTCTTCTCTCTGAATCGGTTACATTTATCGTGTGCAAAGCTATGTCGCGTGCTGCGGTATGCGCAGGCACTAAAAGCACCATAGTAGAACACAGAAGAACTTCTAAGTTGAAGTAATAGCCAGTAAGAAGTAGTACAATTGAAGTTTTAGTTGTCGATTATTCACTTTTTAGCCGGCTTTGGTGGCTTGGACATGACCTAAGACCTTAAGATTTTGCATGAAAGGAGGACTAGCAGCCGCGTTGCAAGGGAGAATGTGAAAAGTGATCATATATAGTAAACACCTGAGAAATCCGTCCGTTTTCGTCATTTGTTATCGATTCGACTTAAAGCTAGATCGTCACATTGGCCGCTTTTCTCTCTGAGACGGTTACTTTTATCGTCTGCAAAGCAATGTCGCGTGCTGCGGTATGCGGAGACACTAAAAGCACCATAGTAGACCACAGAAGAAGCTTCTAAGTTGAAGCAATAGCCAGTAAGAAGCAGTACAATTCAAGTTTTGGTTATCGATTATTGATTTTTAGATAGCTTTGGTCCCTTGGACATGAGGTGGAACCTTAAGATATTGCATGAAAGGAGGACTAGCAGCTGCGTTGCACGGGAGTATGTGAAAAGGGTTCATATGTAGTAAAAACCTGAGAAATCCGTCCGTTTTCGTCATTTGTTATCGAATCGACTTAAAGCCAGATCGTCACATTGGCCGCTTTTCTCTCTGAGACGGTTACATTTATCGTCTGCAAAGCTATGTCGCGTGCTGCGGTATGCGGAGACACTAAAAGCACCATAGTAGAACACAGAAGAAGCTTCTAAGTTGAAGTAATAGCCAGTAAGAAGTAGTACAATACAAGTTTTAGGCGTCGATTATTCACCTTTTAGCCGGCTTTGGTGGCTTGGACATGACCTATGACCTTAAGATTTTGCCTGAAAGGAGGACTTGCAGCCGTGCTGCACGGGAGAATGTGAAAAGTAAAAACCTAAGAAATCCGTCCGTTTTCGTCATTTGTTATCGAATCGACTTAAAGCCAGATCGTTACATTGGCCGCTTTTCTCTCTGAGACGGTTACATTTATCGTCTGCAAAGCTATGTCGCGTGCTGCGGTATGCGGAGACTCTAAAAGCACCATAGTAGAACACAGAAGAAGCTTCAAAGTTGGAGGAATCGCCAGGAAGAAGCAGTACACTTCAAGTTTTGGTTATCGATTATTGATATTTTGCCGGCTTTGTTGCCTTGGACATGAGGTGGAACCTTAAGATTTTGCATGAAAGGAGGACTAGCAGCCGCGTTGCACGGGAGAATGAGAAAAGGTTTCATATGTAGTAAAAACCTGATAAATCCGTCCGTTTTCGTCATTTGTTATCGAATCGACTTAAAGCCAGATCGTCACATTGGCCGCTTTTCTCTCTGAGACGGTTACGTTTATAGTCTGCAAAGCTATGTCGCGTGCTGCGGTATGCGGAGACACTAAAAGAACCATAGTAGAACACAGAAGAATCTTCTAAGTTGAAGCAATAGTCAGTAAGAAGCAGTACAGTTCAAGTTTTGGTTATCGATTATTGATTTTTAGCCGGCTTTGGTGGCTTGGACATGACCTAGGACCTTATGATTATGCCTGAAAGTAGGACTAGAAGCCGCGTTGCACGGGAGAATGTGAAAAGTGTTCATATGTAGTAAAAACCTGAGAACTCCGTCCGTTTTCGTCATTTGTTATCGAATCGACTTAAAGTCAGATCGTCACATTGGCCGCTTTTCTCTCTGAGACGGTTACATTTATCGTCTGCAAAGCTATGGCGCGTGCTGCGGTATGCGGAGACACTAAAAGCACAATATTAGAACACAGAAGAAGCTTCGAAGTTGAAGCAATAGCCAGTAAGAAGCAGTACAATTCTAGTTTTGGTTATCGATTATTGATTTTTGGCCGGCTTTGGTGCCTTAGACATAAGGTGGAATCTTAAGATTTTGCATGAAAGGAGGACTAGCAGCCGCGTGGAACGGGAGAATGTGAAAAGCGTTCATATGTAGTAAGAACCTGACAAATCCGTCCGTTTTCGTCATTTGTTATCGAATCGACTTAAAGCCAGATCGTCACATTGGCCGCTCTTCTCTCTGAGACGGTTACTTTTATCGTCTGCAAAGCTATGTCGCGTGCTGCGGTATGCGGAGACACTAAAAGCACCATAGTAAAACACAGAAGAAGCTTCTAAGTTGATGCAATAGCCAGTAAGAAGTAGTACAATTCAAGTTTTGGTTATCGATTATTGATTTTTAGCCGGCCTTGTTACTATGGACATAAGGTGGAACCTTAAGATTTTGCATGAAAGGAGGACTAGCAGCCCCGTTGCACGGGAGAATGTGAAAAGTAAAAACCTGAGAAATCAGTCCGTTTTCGTCATTTGTTATCGAATCGACTTAAAGCCAGATCGTCACATTGGCCGCTTTTCTCTCTGAGACGGTTACATTTATAGTCTGCAAAGCTATGTCGCGTGCTGCGGTATGCGGAAACTCTAAAAGAACCATAGTAGAACACATAAGAAGCTTCTAAGTTGAAGCAATAGTCAGTAAGAAGCAGTACAATACAAGTTTTGGTTATCGATTATTGATTTTTAGGGGGCTTTGGTGCCTTGGACATGAGGTGGAACGTTAAGATTTTGCATGAAAGGAGGACTAGCAGTACGGTTGCACGGGAGAATGTGAAAAGTAAAAACCTGAGAAATCAGTCCGTTTTCGTCATTCGTTATCGAATCGACTTAAAGCCAGATCGTCACATTGGCCGCTTTTCTCTCTGAGACGGATACATTTTTCGTCTGCAAAGCTATGTCGCGTGCTGCGGTATGCGGAGACACTAAAAGCACCATAGTAGAACGCAGAAGAATCTTCTAAGTTGAAGCAATAGCCAGTAAGAAGCAGTACAATTCAAGTTTAGGTTATCGATTATTGATTTTTAGGGGGCTTTGGTGCCTTGGACATGAGGTGGAACGTTAAGATTTTGCATGAAAGGAGGACTAGCAGTACGGTTGCACGGGAGAATGTGAAAAGTAAAAACCTGAGAAATCAGTCCGTTTTCGTCATTCGTTATCGAATCGACTTAAAGCCAGATCGTCACATTGGCCGCTTTTCTCTCTGAGACGGTTACATTTATCGTCTGCAAAGCTATGTCGCGTGCTGCGGTATGCGGAGATTCTAAAAGCACCATAGCAGAACACAGAAGAAGCTTCTAATTTGAAGCAATAGCCAGTAAGAAGCCGTACAATTCAAGTTTTGGTTATCGAAAATTGATTTTTAGCCGGCTTTGGTGCCATAGACATGTGGTGGAACCTTAAGATTATGCATGAAAGAGGACTAGCAGCCGCGTTGCACGGGAGAATGTGAAAAGGGTTCATATGTAGTAAAAATCTGAGAAATCCGTCCGTTTTCGTCATTTGTTTTGGAATCGACTTAAAGCCAGATCGTCACATTGGCCGCTCTTCTCTCTGAATCGGTTACATTTATCGTATGCAAAGCTACGTCGCGTGCTGCGGTATACGGAGACACTAATAGCACCATAGTAGAACACAGAATAAGCTTCTAAGTTGAAGCAATAGCCAGTAAGAAGTAGTACAATTCAAGTTTTAGTTGTCGATTATTCACTTTTTAGCCAGCTTTGGTGGCTTGGACATAACCTAGGACCATAAGATTTTGCATGAAAGGAGGACTAGCAGCCGCGTTGCACGGGAGAATGTGAAAAGGGTTCATATGTAGTAAAAACCTGAGAAATCCGTCCGTTATCGTCATTTGTTATCGAATCGACTTAAAGCCAGATCGTCACATTGGCCGCTTTACTCTATGAGACGGTTACATTTATCGTGTGCAAAGCTATGTCGGGTGCTGCGGTATGCGGAGGCACTAAAAGCACCATAGTAGAACACAGAAGAACTTCTAAGTTGAACTAATAGCCAGTAAGAAGTAGTACAATTGGAGTTTTAGTTGTCGATTATTCACTTTTTAGCCGGCTTTGGTGGCTTGGACATGACCTAAGACCTTAAGATTTTGCATGAAAGGAGGACTAGCAGCCGCGTTGCAAGGGAGAATGTGAAAAGTGATCATATATAGTAAACACCTGAGAAATGAGTCCGTTTTCGTCATTTGTTATCGATTCGACTTAAAGCCAGATCGTCACATTGGCCGCTTTTCTCTCTGAGACGGTTACTTTTATCGTCTGCAAAGCAATGTCGCGTGCTGCGGTATGCGGAGACACTAAAAGCACCATAGAAGAACACAGAAGAAGCTTCTAAGTTGAAGCAATAGCCTTAACAAGCAGTACAATTCAAGTTTTGGTTATCGATTATTGATTTTTAGCCAGCTTTGGTGCCTTGGACATGAGGTGGAACCTTAAGATATTGCATGAAAGGAGGACTAGCAGCTGCGTTGGACGGGAGTATGTGAAAAGGGTTCATATGTAGTAAAAACCTGAGAAATCCGTCCGTTTTCGTCATTTGTTATCGAATCGACTTAAAGCCAGATCGTCACATTGGCCGCTTTTCTCTCTGAGACGGTTACATTTATCGACTGCAATGCTATGTCGCGTGCTGCGGTATGCGGAGACACTAAAAGCACCATAGTAGAACACAGAAGAAGCTTCTAAGTTGAAGTAATAGCCAGTAAGAAGTAGTACAATTCAAGTTTTAGGCGTCGATTATTCACTTTTTAGCCGGCTTTGGTGGCTTGGACATGACCTAGGACCTTAAAATTTTGCATGAAAGGAGGACTTGCAGCCGTGCTGCACGGGAGAATGTGAAAAGTAAAAACCTGAGAAATCCGTCCGTTTTCGTCATTTGTTATCGAATCGACTGAAAGCCAGATCGTTACATTGGCCGCTTTTCTCTCTGAGACGGTTACATTTATCGTCTGCAAAGCTATGTCGCGTGCTGCGGTATGCGGAGACTCTAAAAGCACCATAGTAGAACACAGAAGAAGCTTCTAAGTTGGAGGAATCGCCAGTAAGAAGCAGTACAATTCAAGTTTTGGTTATCGATTAGTGATATTTTGCCGGCTTTGTTGCCTTGGACATGAGGCGGAACCTTAAGATTTTGCATGAAAGGAGGACTAGCAGCCGCGTTGCACGGGAGAATGAGAAAAGGTTTCATATGTAGTGAAAACCTGATAAATCCGTCCGTTTTCGTCATTTGTTATCGAATCGACTTAAAGCCAGATCGTCACATTGGCCGCTTTTCTCTCTGAGACAGTTACATTTATAGTCTGCAAAGCTATGTCGCGTGCTGCGGTATGCGGAAACTCTAAAAGAACCATAGTAGAACACATAAGAATCTTCTAAGTTGAAGCAATAGTCAGTAAGAAGCAGTACAGTTCAAGTTTTGGTTATCGATTATTGATTTTTAGCCGGCTTTGGTGGCTTGGACATGATCTAGGACCTTATGATTATGCCTGAAAGTAGGACTAGAAGCCGCGTTGCACGGGAGAATATGAAAAGGGTTCATATGTAGTAAAAACCTGAGAAATCCGTCCGTTTTCGTCATTTGTTATCGAATCGACTTAAAGCCAGATCGTCACATTGGCCGCTTTTCTCTCTGAGACGTTTACATTTTTCGTCTGCAAAGTTATGTCGCGTGCTGCGGTATGCGGAGACACTAAAAGCACCATAGTAGAACACAGAATATTCTTCTAAGTTGAAGCAATAGCCAGTAAGAAGCAGTACAATTCAAGTTTTGGTTATCGATTATTGATGTTTAGGGGGCTTTGGTGCCTTGGACATGAGGTGGAACGTTAAGATTTCGCATAAAAGGAGGACTAGCAGCCGCGTTGCACGGGAGAATGTGATAAAGGGTTCATATGTAGTAAAAAGCTGAGAAATCCGTCCGTTATTGTCATTTGTTATCGAATCGGCTTAAAGCCAGATCGTCACATTGGCCGCTTTTCTCTCTGAGGCCATTACATTTCTCGTCTGCAAAGCTATGTCGCGTGCTGCGGTATGCATAGACACTAAATGCACCATAGTAGAACACAGAGGAAGCTTCTAAGTTGAAGTAATAGCCAGTAAGAAGTAGTACAATTCAAGTTTTAGTTGTCCATTACTCACTTTTTAGCCGGCTTTGGTGGCTTGGACATGACCTAGGACCTTAATATTTTGCATGAAAGGAGGACTTGCAGCCGTGTTGCACGGGAGAATGTGAAAAGTGTTCATATGTAGTAAAAACCTGAGAAATCCGTCCGTTTTCGTCATTTGTTATGGAATCGACTTCAAGCCAGATCGTCACATTGGCCGCTCTTCTCTCTGAATCGGTTACATTTATCGTGTGCAAAGCTATGTCGCGTGCTGCGGTATGCGGAGGCACTAAAAGCACCATAGTAGAACACAGAAGAACTTCTAAGTTGAAGTAATAGCCAGTAAGAAGTAGTACAATTGAAGTTTTAGTTGTCGATTATTCACTTTTTAGCCGGCTTTGGTGGCTTGGACATGACCTAAGACCTTAAGATTTTGCATGAAAGGAGGACTAGCAGCCGCGTTGCAAGGGAGAATGTGAAAAGTGATCATATATAGTAAACACCTGAGAAATCCGTCCGTTTTCGTCATTTGTTATCGATTAGACTTAAAGCTAGATCGTCACATTGGCCGCTTTTCTCTCTGAGACGGTTACTTTTATCGTCTGCAAAGCAATGTCTCGTGCTGCGGTATGCGGAGACACTAAAAGCACCATAGTAGAACACAGAAGAAGCTTCTAAGTTGAAGCAATAGCCAGTAAGAAGCAGTACAATTCAAGTTTTGGTTATCGATTATTGATTTTTAGATAGCTTTGGTGCCTTGGACATGAGGTGGAACCTTAAGATATTGCATGAAAGGAGGACTAGCAGCTGCGTTGCACGGGAGTATGTGAAAAGGGTTCATATGTAGTAAAAACCTGAGAAATCCGTCCGTTTTCGTCATTTGTTATCGAATCGACTTAAAGCCAGATCGTCACATTGGCCGCTTTTCTCTCTGAGACGGTTACATTTATCGTCTGCAAAGCTATGTCGCGTGCTGCGGTATGCGGAGACACTAA
The DNA here is from genome assembly GCF_023897955.1 of Schistocerca gregaria. NCBI lineage: Eukaryota > Metazoa > Arthropoda > Insecta > Orthoptera > Acrididae > Schistocerca > Schistocerca gregaria. The sequence goes on along the minus strand of NW_026061840.1, from coordinate 939,766 downwards.
AAGCACCATAGTAGAACACAGAAGAAGCTTCTAAGTTGAAGTAATAGCCAGTAAGAAGTAGTACAATACAAGTTTTAGGCGTCGATTATTCACCTTTTAGCCGGCTTTGGTGGCTTGGACATGACCTATGACCTTAAGATTTTGCCTGAAAGGAGGACTTGCAGCCGTGCTGCACGGGAGAATGTGAAAAGTAAAAACCTAAGAAATCCGTCCGTTTTCGTCATTTGTTATCGAATCGACTTAAAGCCAGATCGTTACATTGGCCGCTTTTCTCTCTGAGACGGTTACATTTATCGTCTGCAAAGCTATGTCGCGTGCTGCGGTATGCGGAGACTCTAAAAGCACCATAGTAGAACACAGAAGAAGCTTCAAAGTTGGAGGAATCGCCAGGAAGAAGCAGTACACTTCAAGTTTTGGTTATCGATTATTGATATTTTGCCGGCTTTGTTGCCTTGGACATGAGGTGGAACCTTAAGATTTTGCATGAAAGGAGGACTAGCAGCCGCGTTGCACGGGAGAATGAGAAAAGGTTTCATATGTAGTAAAAACCTGATAAATCCGTCCGTTTTCGTCATTTGTTATCGAATCGACTTAAAGCCAGATCGTCACATTGGCCGCTTTTCTCTCTGAGACGGTTACATTTATAGTCTGCAAAGCTATGTCGCGTGCTGCGGTATGCGGAAACTCTAAAAGAACCATAGTAGAACACAGAAGAATCTTCTAAGTTGAAGCAATAGTCAGTAAGAAGCAGTACAGTTCAAGTTTTGGTTATCGATTATTGATTTTTAGCCGGCTTTGGTGGCTTGGACATGACCTAGGACCTTATGATTATGCCTGAAAGTAGGACTAGAAGCCGCGTTGCACGGGAGAATATGAAAAGGTTTGATATGTAGTAAAAACCTGAGAAATCCGTCCGTTTTCGTCATTTGTTATTGAATCGACTTAAAGCCAGATCGTCACATTGGCCGCTTTTCTCTCTGAGACGTTTACATTTTTCGTCTGCAAAGCTATGTCGCGTGCTGCGGTATGCGGAGACACTAAAAGCATCATAGTAGAACACAGAAGATTCTTCTAAGTTGAAGAAATAGCCAGTAAGAAGCAGTACAATTCAAGTTTTGGTTATCGATTATTGATTTTTAGGGGGCTTTGGTGCCTTGGACATGAGGTGGAACGTTAAGATTTCGCATAAAAGGAGGACTAGCAGCCGCGTTGCACGGGAGAATGTGATAAAGGGTTCATATGTAGTAAAAACCTGAGAAATCCGTCCGTTATTGTCATTTGTTATCGAATCGACTTAAAGCCAGATCGTCACATTGGCCGGTTTTCTCTCTGAGGCCATTACATTTATCGTCTGCAAAGCTATGTCGCGTGCTGCGGTATGCAGAGACACTAAATGCACCATAGTAGATCACAGAAGAAGCTTCTAAGTTGAAGTAATAGCCAGTAAGAAGTAGTACAATTCAAGTTTTAGTTGTCGATTACTCACTTTTTAGCCGGCTTTGGTGGCTTGGACATGACCTAGGACCTTAAAATTTTGCATGAAAGGAGGACTTGCAGCCGTGTTGCACGGGAGAATGTGAAAAGTGTTCATATGTAGTAAAAACCTGAGAACTCCGTCCGTTTTCGTCATTTGTTATCGAATCGACTTAAAGTCAGATCGTCACATTGGCCGCTTTTCTCTCTGAGACGGTTACATTTATCGTCTGCAAAGCTATGTCGCGTGCTGCGGTATGCGGAGACACTAAAAGCACAATATTAGAACACAGAAGAAGCTTCGAAGTTGAAGCAATAGCCAGTAAGAAGCAGTACAATTCTAGTTTTGGTTATCGATTATTGATTTTTGGCCGGCTTTGGTGCCTTAGACATAAGGTGGAATCTTAAGATTTTGCATGAAAGGAGGACTAGCAGCCGCGTGGAACGGGAGAATGTGAAAAGCGTTCATATGTAGTAAGAACCTGACAAATCCGTCCGTTTTCGTCATTTGTTATCGAATCGACTTAAAGCCAGATCGTCACATTGGCCGCTCTTCTCTCTGAGACGGTTACTTTTATCGTCTGCAAAGCTATGTCGCGTGCTGCGGTATGCGGAGACACTAAAAGCACCATAGTAAAACACAGAAGAAGCTTCTAAGTTGATGCAATAGCCAGTAAGAAGCAGTACAATTCAAGTTTTGGTTATCGATTATTGATTTTTAGCCGGCCTTGTTACTATGGACATAAGGTGGAACCTTAAGATTTTGCATGAAAGGAGGACTAGCAGCCCCGTTGCACGGGAGAATGTGAAAAGTAAAAACCTGAGAAATCAGTCCGTTTTCGTCATTTGTTATCGAATCGACTTAAAGCCAGATCGTCACATTGGCCGCTTTTCTCTCTGAGACGGTTACATTTATAGTCTGCAAAGCTATGTCGCGTGCTGCGGTATGCGGAAACTCTAAAAGAACCATAGTAGAACACATAAGAAGCTTCTAAGTTGAAGCAATAGCCAGTAAGAAGCAGTACAATTCAAGTTTAGGTTATCGATTATTGATTTTTAGGGGGCTTTGGTGCCTTGGACATGAGGTGGAACGTTAAGATTTTGCATGAAAGGAGGACTAGCAGTCCGGTTGCACGGGAGAATGTGAAAAGTAAAAACCTGAGAAATCAGTCCGTTTTCGTCATTCGTTATCGAATCGACTTAAAGCCAGATCGTCACATTGGCCGCTTTTCTCTCTGAGACGGTTACATTTATCGTCTGCAAAGCTATGTCGCGTGCTGCGGTATGCGGAGATTCTAAAAGCACCATAGCAGAACACAGAAGAAGCTTCTAATTTGAAGCAATAGCCAGTAAGAAGCCGTACAATTCAAGTTTTGGTTATCGAAAATTGATTTTTAGCCGGCTTTGGTGCCATAGACATGAGGTGGAACCTTAAGATTATGCATGAAAGAGGACTAGCAGCCGCGTTGCACGGGAGAATGTGAAAAGGGTTCATATGTAGTAAAAATCTGAGAAATCCGTCCGTTTTCGTCATTTGTTTTGGAATCGACTTAAAGCCAGATCGTCACATTGGCCGCTCTTCTCTCTGAATCGGTTACATTTATCGTATGCAAAGCTACGTCGCGTGCTGCGGTATACGGAGACACTAATAGCACCATAGTAGAACACAGAATAAGCTTCTAAGTTGAAGCAATAGCCAGTAAGAAGTAGTACAATTCAAGTTTTAGTTGTCGATTATTCACTTTTTAGCCAGCTTTGGTGGCTTGGACATAACCTAGGACCATAAGATTTTGCATGAAAGGAGGACTAGCAGCCGCGTTGCACGGGAGAATGTGATAAAGGGTTCATATGTAGTAAAAACCTGAGAAATCCGTCCGTTATCGTCATTCGTTATCGAATCGACTTAAAGCCAGATCGTCACATTGGCCGCTTTTCTATCTGAGACGGATACATTTATCGTCTGCAAAGCTATGTCGCGTGGTGCGGTATGCGGAGACCCTAAAAGCACCATAGTAGAACACAGAAGAAGCTTCTAAGTTGAAGCAATAGCCAGTAAGAAGTAGTACAATTCAAGTTTTAGTTGTCGATTATTCACTTTTTAGACGGCTTTGGTGGCTTGGACATGACCTAGGACCGTAAGATTTTGCATGAAAGGATGACTAGAAGCCGCGTTGCACGGGAGAATGTGATAAAGGGTTCATATGTAGTAAAAACATGAGAAATCCGTCCATTATCGTCTTTTGTTATCGAATCGACTTAAAGCCAGATCGTCACATTGGCCGCTTTTTTCTCTGAGACGGTTACATTTATCGTCTGCAAAGCTATGTCGCGTGCTGCGGTATGCGGAGACACTAAAAGCACCATAGTAGAACACAGAAGAAGCTTCTAAGTTGAAGCAATAGCCAGTAAGAAGCAGTACAATTCAAGTTTTGTTTATCGATTATTGATTTGTAGCCGGCCTTGGTGCTTTGGACATAAGGTGGAAACTTAAGATTTTGCATGAAAGGAGGACTAGCAGCCGCGTTGCACGGGAGAATGTGAAAAGTAAAAACCTGAGAAATCAGTCCGTTTTCGTCATTTGTTATCGAATCGACTTAAAGCCAGATCGTCACATTGGCCGCTTTTCTCTCTGAGACGGTTACATTTATCGTCTGCAAAGCTATGTCCCGTGCTGCGGTATGCGGAGACTCTAAAAGCATCATAGTAGAACACAGAAGAAGCTTCTAAGTTGAAGGAATCGCCAGTAAGAAGCAGTACAATTCAAGTTTTGGTTATCGATTATTGATTTTTAGCCGACTTTGGTGCCTTGGACATGAGGTAGAATCCTTAAGATTTTGCATGAAAGGAGGACTAGCAGCCGCGTTGCACGGGAGAATGAGAAAAGGTTTCATGTGTAGTAAAAACCTGAGAAATCCGTCCGTTTTCGTCATTTGTTATCGAATCGACTTAAAGCCAGATCGTCACATTGGCCGCTTTTCTCTCTGAGACGGTTACATTTTTCGTCTGCAAAGCTATGTCGCGTGCTGCGGTATGCGGAGACACTAAAAGCACCATAGTAGAACACAGAAGAATCTTCTAAGTTGAAGCAATGGCCAGTAAGAAGCAGTACAATTCAAGTTTTGGTTATCGATTATTGATTTTTAGGGGGCTTTGGTGCCTTGGACATGAGGTGGAACGTTAAGATTTTGCATGAAAGGGGGACTAGCAGCCCCGTTGCACGGGAGAATGTGAAAAGTAAAAACCTGAGAAATCAGTCCGTTTTCGTCATTTGTTATCGAATCGACTTAAAGCCAGATCGTCACATTGGCCGCTTTTCTCTCTGAGACGGTTACATTTCTCGTCTGCAAAGCTATGTCGCGTGCTGCGGTATGCGGAGACACTAAAAGCACCATAGTAGAACACAGAAGAATCTTCTAAGTTGAAGCAATAGCCAGTAAGAGTCAGTACAATTCAAGTTTCTGTTATCGATTATTGATTTTTAGGGGGCTTTGGTGCCTTGGACATGAGGTAGAACGTTAAGATTTTGCATGAAAGGAGGACTAGCAGCCGCGTGGAACGGGAGAATGTGAAAAGTAAAAACCAGAGAAATCAGTCCGTTTTCGTCATTTGTTATCGAATCGACTTAAAGCCAGATCGTCACATTTGCCGCTCTTCTCTCTGAGACGGTTACATTTTTCGTCTGCAAAGCTATGTCCCGTGCTGCGGTATGCGGAGACTCTAAAAGCACCATAGTTGAACACAGAAGAAGCTTCTAAGTTGAACCAATAGCGAGTAAGAAGTAGTACAATTCAAGTTTTAGTTGACGAGTATTCACATTTTAGCCGGCTTTGGTGGCTTGGACATGACCTAGGACCTTAGGATTATCCCTGAAAGTAGGACTAGAAGCCGCGTTGCACGGGAGAATATGAAAAGGGTTCATATGTAGTAAAAGCCTGAGAAATCCGTCCGTTTTCGTCATTTGTTATCGAATCGACTTAAAGCCAGATCGTCACATTGGCCGCTTTTCTCTCTGAGACGGATACATTTTTCGTCTTCAAAGCTATGTCGCGTGCTGCGGTATGCGGAGACACTAAAAGCACCATAGTAGAACACAGAAGAATCTTCTAAGTTGAAGCAATAGCCAGTAAGAAGCAGTACAATTCAAGTTTTGGTTATCGATTATTGATTTTTAGGGGGTTTTGGTGCCTTGGACATGAGGTGGAACGTTAAGATTTTGCATGAAAGGAGGACTAGCAGCCCCGTTGCACGGGAGAATGTGAAAAGTAAAAACCTGAGAAATCAGTCCGTTTTCGTCATTTGTTATCGAATCGACTTAAAGCCAGATCGTCACATTGGCCGCTTTTCTCTCTGAGACGGTTACATTTATCGTCTGCAAAGCTATGTCGCGTGCTGCGGTATGCGGAGATTCTAAAAGCACCATAGCAGAACACAGAAGAAGCTTCTAATTTGAAGCAATAGCCAGTAAGAAGCCGTACAATTCAAGTTTTGGTTATCGAAAATTGATTTTTAGCCGGCTTTGGTGCCATGGACATGAGGTGGAACCTTAAGATTATGCATGAAAGGAGGACTAGCAGCCGCGTTGCACGGGAGAATGTGAAGAGGGTTCATATCTAGTAAAAACCTGAGAAATCCGTCCGTTTTCGTCATTTGTTATCGAATCGACTTAAAGCCAGATCGTCACATTGGCCGCTTTTCTCTCTGAGACGGTTACATTTATCGTCTGCAAAGCTATGTCGCGTGCTGCGGTATGCGGAGACACTAAAAGCACTATGGTAGAACACAGAAGAAGCTTCTAAGTGGAAGCAATAGCCAGTAAGAAGCAGTACAATTCAAGTTTTGGTTATCGATTATTGATTTTTGGCCGGCTTTGGTGTCTTGGACATAAGGTGGAATCTTAAGATTTTGCATGAAAGGAGGACTAGCAGCCGCGTTGCACGGGAGAATGTGAAAAGGGTTCATATGTAGTAAAAACCTGAGAAATCCGTCCGTTTTCGTCATTTGTTATGGAATCGACTTAAAGCCAAATCGTCACATTGGCCGCTCTTCTCTCTGAATCGGTTACATTTATCGTCTGCAAAGCTATGTCGCGTGCTGCGGTATACGGAGACACTAAAAGCACCATAGTAGAACACAGAAGAAGCTTCTAAGTTGAAGCAATAGCCAGTAAGAAGTAGTACAATTCAAGTTTTAGTTGTCGATTATTCACTTTTTAGCCAGCTTTGGTGGCTTGGACATAACCTAGGACCTTAAGATTTTGCATGAAAGGAGGACTAGCAGCCGCGTTGCACGGGAGAATGTGATAAAGGGTTCATATGTAGTAAAAACCTGAGAAATCCGTAGTTATCGTCATTTGTTATCGAATCGACTTAAAGCCAGATCGTCACATTGGCCGCTTTTCTCTCTGAGACCATTACATTTATCGTCTGCAAAGCTATGTCGCGTTCTGCGGTATGCAGAGACACTAAATGCACCATAGTAGAACACAGAAGAAGCTTCTAAGTTGAAGTAATAGGCAGTAAGAAGTAGTACAATTCAAGTTTTAATGGTCGATTACTCACTTTTTAGCCGGCTTTGGTGGCTTGGACATGACCTAGGACCTTAAGATTTTACATGAAAGGAGGACTTGCAGCCGTGTTGCACGGGAGAATGTGAAAAGTGTTCATATGTAGTAAAAACCTGAGAAATCCGTCCGTTTTCGTAATTTGTTACCGAATCGACTTAAAGCCAGATCGTCACATTGGCCGCTTTTCTCTCTGAGACGGTTACATTTATCGTCTGCAAAGCTATGTCGCGTGGTGCGGTATGCGGAGACACTTAAAGCACCATAGTAGAACACAGAACAAGCTTCTAAGTTGAAGCAATAGCCAGTAAGAAGTAGTACAATTCAAGTTTTAGTTGTCGTTTATTCACTTTTTAGCCGGCTTTGGTGGCTTGGACATGTCCTAGGACCTTAAGATTTTGCATGAAAGGATGACTAGCAGCCGCGTTGCACGGGAGAATGTGATAAAGGGTTCATATGTAGTAAAAACATGAGAAATCCGTCCGTTATCGTCTTTTGTTATCGAATCGACTTAAAGCCAGATCGTCACATTGGCCGCTTTTCTCTCTGAGACGGTTACATTTTTCGTCTGCAAAGCTATGTCGCGTGCTGCGGTATGCGGAGACACTAAAAGCACCATAGTAGATCACAGAAGAAGCTTCTAAGTTGAAGCAATAGCCAGTAAGAAGCAGTACAATTCAAGTTTTGTTTATCGATTATTGATTTTTAGCCGGCCTTGGTGCTTTGGACATAAAGTGGAACCTTAAGATTTTGCATGAAAGGAGGACTAGCAGCCCCGTTGCACGGGAGAATGTGAAAAGTGAAAACCTGAGAAATCAGTCTGTTTTCGTCATATGTTATCCAATCGACTTAAAGCCAGATCGTCACATTGGCCGCTTTTCTCTCTGAGACGGTTACATTTATCGTCTGCAAAGCTACGTCGCGTGCTGCGGTATGCGGAGACACTAAAAGCACCATAGTAGAACACAGAAGAAGTTTCTAAGTTGAAGTAATAGCCAGTAAGAAGTAGTACAACTCAAGTTTTAGTTGTCGATTATTCACTTTTTAGCCGGGTTTGGTGGCTTGGACGTGACCTAGGACCTTAAGATTTTGCATGAAAGGAGGACTAGCAGCCGCGTTGCACAGGAGAATGTGAAAGGTGTTGATATGTAGTAAAAACCTGAGAAATCCGTTCGTTTTCGTCATTTGTTATCGAATCGACTTAAAGCCAGATCGTCACATTGGCCGCTTTTCTCTCTGAGACGGTTACATTTGTCGTCTGCAAAGCTATGTCTCGTGCTGCGGTATGCGGAGACACTAAAAGCACCATAGTAGAACACAGAAGAAGCTTCTAAGTTGAAGCAATAGCCAGTAAGAAGCAGCACAATTCAAGTTTTGGTTATCGAATATTGATTTTTAGGGGGCTTTAGTGCCATGGACATGAGGTGGAACCTTAAGTTTTGCATGAAAGGAGGACTAGCAGCCGCGTACCACGGTAGAATGTGAAAAGTGTTCAAATATAATAAACACCTGAGAAATCCGTCCGTTTTCGTCATTTGTTATCGAATCGACTTAAAGCCAGGTCGTCACATTGGCCGCTTTCCTCTCTGAGACGGTTACATTTATCGTCTGCAAAGCTACGTTGCGTGCTGCGGTATGCGGAGACACTAAAAGCACCATAGTAGAACACAGAAGAAGCTTCTAAGTTGAAGCAATAGCCAGTAGTACAATTCAAGTTTTAGTTGTCGATTATTCACTTTTTAGCCGGCTTTGGTGGCTTGGACATGACCTAGGACCTTAAGATTTTGCATGAAAGGAGGACTAGCAGCCCCGTTGCACGGGAGAATGTGAAAAGTAAAAACCTGAGAAATCAGTCCATTTTCGTCATTTGTTATCGAATCTACTTAAAGCCAGATCGTCACATTGGCCGCTTTTCTCTCTGAGACGGTTACATTTATCGTCTGCAAAGCTATGTCCCGTGCTGCGGTATGCGGAGACTCTAAAAGCATCATAGTAGAACACAGAAGAAGCTTCTAAGTTGAAGGAATCGCCAGTAAGAAGCAGTACAATTCAAGTTTTGGTTATCGATTATTGATTTTTAGCCGACTTTGGTGCCTTGGACATGAGGTAGAATCCTTAAGATTTTGCATGAAAGGAGGACTAGCAGCCGCGTTGCACGGGAGAATGAGAAAAGGTTTCATGTGTAGTAAAAACCTGAGAAATCCGTCCGTTTTCGTCATTTGTTATCGAATCGACTTAAAGCCAGATCGTCACATTGGCCGCTTTTCTCTCTGAGACGGTTACATTTATCGTCTGCAAAGCTATGTCGCGTGCTGCGGTATGCGGAAACTCTAAAAGCACCATAGTAGAACACATAAGAAGCTTCTAAGCTGAAGCAATAGTCAGTAAGAAGCAGTACAAATCAAGTTTTGGTTATCGATTATTGATTTTTAGCCGGCTTTGGTGGCTTGGACATGACCTAGGACGTTAAGATTTTGCCTGAAAGGAGGATTAGAAGCCGCGTTGCACGGGAGAATATGAAAAGGGTTCATATGTAGTAAAAACCTGAGAAATCCGTCCGTTTTCGTCATTTGTTATCGAATCGACTTAAAGCCAGATCGTCACATTGGCCGCTTTTCTCTCTGAGACGGTTACATATTTCGTCTGCAAAGCTATGTCGCGTGCTGCGGTATGCGGAGACACTAAAAGCACCATAGTAGAACACAGAAGAATCTTCTAAGTTGAAGCAATAGCCAGTAAGAAGCAGTACAATTCAAGTTTTAGTTGTCGATTATTCACTTTTTAGCCGGGTTTGGTGGCTTGGACGTGACCTAGGACCTTAAGATTTTGCATGAAAGGAGGACTAGCAGCCCCGTTGCACGGGAGAATGTGAAAAGTAAAAACCTGAGAAATCAGTCCATTTTCGTCATTTGTTATCGAATCGACTTAAAGCCAGATCGTCACATTGGCCGCTTTTCTCTCTGAGACGGTTACATTTATCGTCTGCAAAGCTATGTCCCGTGCTGCGGTATGCGGAGACTCTAAAAGCATCATAGTAGAACACAGAAGAAGCTTCTAAGTTGAAGGAATCGCCAGTAAGAAGCAGTACAATTCAAGTTTTGGTTATCGATTATTGATTTTTAGCCGACTTTGGTGCCTTGGACATGAGGTAGAATCCTTAAGATTTTGCATGAAAGGAGGACTAGCAGCCGCGTTGCACGGGAGAATGAGAAAAGGTTTCATGTGTAGTAAAAACCTGAGAAATCCGTCCGTTTTCGTCATTTGTTATCGAATCGACTTAAAGCCAGATCGTCACATTGGCCGCTTTTCTCTCTGAGACGGTTACATTTATCGTCTGCAAAGCTATGTCGCGTGCTGCGGTATGCGGAAACTCTAAAAGCACCATAGTGGAACACATAAGAAGCTTCTAAGCTGAAGCAATAGTCAGTAAGAAGCAGTACAAATCAAGTTTTGGTTATCGATTATTGATTTTTAGCCGGCTTTGGTGGCTTGGACATGACCTAGGACGTTAAGATTTTGCCTGAAAGGAGGATTAGAAGCCGCGTTGCACGGGAGAATGTGATAAAGGGTTCATATGTAGTAAAAACATGAGAAATCCGTCCATTATCGTCTTTTGTTATCGAATCGACTTAAAGCCAGATCGTCACATTGGCCGCTTTTTTCTCTGAGACGGTTACATTTATCGTCTGCAAAGCTATGTCGCGTGCTGCGGTATGCGGAGACACTAAAAGCACCATAGTAGAACACAGAAGAAGCTTCTAAGTTGAAGCAATAGCCAGTAAGAAGCAGTACAATTCAAGTTTTGTTTATCGATTATTGATTTGTAGCCGGCCTTGGTGCTTTAGACATAAGGTGGAAACTTAAGATTTTGCATGAAAGGAGGACTAGCAGCCGCGTTGCACGGGAGAATGTGAAAAGTAAAAACCTGAGAAATCAGTCCGTTTTCGTCATTTGTTATCGAATCGACTTAAAGCCAGATCGTCACATTGGCCGCTTTTCTCTCTGAGACGGTTACATTTATCGTCTGCAAAGCTATGTCCCGTGCTGCGGTATGCGGAGACTCTAAAAGCATCATAGTAGAACACAGAAGAAGCTTCTAAGTTGGAGGAATCGCCAGTAAGAAGCAGTACAATTCAAGTTTTGGTTATCGATTATTGATTTTTAGCCGACTTTGGTGCCTTGGACATGAGGTAGAATCCTTAAGATTTTGCATGAAAGGAGGACTAGCAGCCGCGTTGCACGGGAGAATGAGAAAAGGTTTCATGTGTAGTAAAAACCTGAGAAATCCGTCCGTTTTCGTCATTTGTTATCGAATCGACTTAAAGCCAGATCGTCACATTGGCCGCTTTCCTCTCTGAGACGGTTACATTTTTCGTCTGCAAAGCTATGTCGCGTGCTGCGGTATGCGGAGACACTAAAAGCACCATAGTAGAACACAGAAGAATCTTCTAAGTTGAAGCAATAGCCAGTAAGAAGCAGTACAATTCAAGTTTTGGTTATCGATTATTGATTTTTAGGGGGCTTTGGTGCCTTGGACATGAGGTGGAACGTTAAGATTTTGCATGAAAGGAGGACTAGCAGCCGCGTGGAACGGGAGAATGTGAAAAGTAAAAACCAGAGAAATCAGTCCGTTTTCGTCATTTGTTATCGAATCGACTTAAAGCCAGATCGTCACATTTGCCGCTCTTCTCTCTGAGACGGTTACATTTTTCGTCTGCAAAGCTATGTCCCGTGCTGCGGTATGCGGAGACTCTAAAAGCACCATAGTTGAACACAGTAGAAGCTTCTAAGTTGAACCAATAGCGAGTAAGAAGTAGTACAATTCAAGTTTTAGTTGACGAGTATTCACATTTTAGCCGGCTTTGGTGGCTTGGACATGACCTAGGACCTTAGGATTATCCCTGAAAGTAGGACTAGAAGCCGCGTTGCACGGGAGAATATGAAAAGGGTTCATATGTAGTAAAAGCCTGAGAAATCCGTCCGTTTTCGTCATTTGTTATCGAATCGACTTAAAGCCAGATCGTCACATTGGCCGCTTTTCTCTCTGAGACGGATACATTTTTCGTCTTCAAAGCTATGTCGCGTGCTGCGGTATGCGGAGACACTAAAAGCACCATAGTAGAACACAGAAGAATCTTCTAAGTTGAAGCAATAGCCAGTAAGAAGCAGTACAATTCAAGTTTTGGTTATCGATTATTGATTTTTAGGGGGTTTTGGTGCCTTGGACATGAGGTGGAACGTTAAGATTTTGCATGAAAGGAGGACTAGCAGCCCCGTTGCACGGGAGAATGTGAAAAGTAAAAACCTGAGAAATCAGTCCGTTTTCGTCATTTGTTATCGAATCGACTTAAAGCCAGATCGTCACATTGGCCGCTTTTCTCTCTGAGACGGTTACATTTATCGTCTGCAAAGCTATGTCGCGTGCTGCGGTATGCGGAGATTCTAAAAGCACCATAGCAGAACACAGAAGAAGCTTCTAATTTGAAGCAATAGCCAGTAAGAAGCCGTACAATTCAAGTTTTGGTTATCGAAAATTGATTTTTAGCCGGCTTTGGTGCCATGGACATGAGGTGGAACCTTAAGATTATGCATGAAAGGAGGACTAGCAGCCGCGTTGCACGGGAGAATGTGAAGAGGGTTCATATCTAGTAAAAACCTGAGAAATCCGTCCGTTTTCGTCATTTGTTATCGAATCGACTTAAAGCCAGATCGTCACATTGGCCGCTTTTCTCTCTGAGACGGTTACATTTATCGTCTGCAAAGCTATGTCGCGTGCTGCGGTATGCGGAGACACTAAAAGCACTATGGTAGAACACAGAAGAAGCTTCTAAGTGGAAGCAATAGCCAGTAAGAAGCAGTACAATTCAAGTTTTGGTTATCGATTATTGATTTTTGGCCGCCTTTGGTGTCTTGGACATAAGGTGGAATCTTAAGATTTTGCATGAAAGGAGGACTAGCAGCCGCGTTGCACGGGAGAATGTGAAAAGGGTTCATATGTAGTAAAAACCTGAGAAATCCGTCCGTTTTCGTCATTTGTTATGGAATCGACTTAAAGCCAAATCGTCACATTGGCCGCTCTTCTCTCTGAATCGGTTACATTTATCGTCTGCAAAGCTATGTCGCGTGCTGCGGTATACGGAGACACTAAAAGCACCATAATAGAACACAGAAGAAGCTTCTAAGTTGAAGCAATAGCCAGTAAGAAGTAGTACAATTCAAGTTTTAGTTGTCGATTATTCACTTTTTAGCCAGCTTTGGTGGCTTGGACATAACCTAGGACCTTAAGATTTTGCATGAAAGGAGGACTAGCAGCCGCGTTGCACGGGAGAATGTGATAAAGGGTTCATATGTAGTAAAAACCTGAGAAATCCGTACGTTATCGTCATTTGTTATCGAATCGACTTAAAGCCAGATCGTCACATTGGCCGCTTTTCTCTCTGAGACCATTACATTTATCGTCTGCAAAGCTATGTCGCGTTCTGCGGTATGCAGAGACACTAAATGCACCATAGTAGAACACAGAAGAAGCTTCTAAGTTGAAGTAATAGGCAGTAAGAAGTAGTACAATTCAAGTTTTAATGGTCGATTACTCACTTTTTAGCCGGCTTTGGTGGCTTGGACATGACCTAGGACCTTAAGATTTTACATGAAAGGAGGACTTGCAGCCGTGTTGCACGGGAGAATGTGAAAAGTGTTCATATGTAGTAAAAACCTGAGAAATCCGTCCGTTTTCGTAATTTGTTACCGAATCGACTTAAAGCCAGATCGTCACATTGGCCGCTTTTCTCTCTGAGACGGTTACATTTATCGTCTGCAAAGCTATGTCGCGTGGTGCGGTATGCGGAGACACTTAAAGCACCATAGTAGAACACAGAACAAGCTTCTAAGTTGAAGCAATAGCCAGTAAGAAGTAGTACAATTCAAGTTTTAGTTGTCGTTTATTCACTTTTTAGCCGGCTTTGGTGGCTTGGACATGTCCTAGGACCTTAAGATTTTGCATGAAAGGATGACTAGCAGCCGCGTTGCACGGGAGAATGTGATAAAGGGTTCATATGTAGTAAAAACATGAGAAATCCGTCCGTTATCGTCTTTTGTTATCGAATCGACTTAAAGCCAGATCGTCACATTGGCCGCTTTTCTCTCTGAGACGGTTACATTTTTCGTCTGCAAAGCTATGTCGCGTGCTGCGGTATGCGGAGACACTAAAAGCACCATAGTAGATCACAGAAGAAGCTTCTAAGTTGAAGCAATAGCCAGTAAGAAGCAGTACAATTCAAGTTTTGTTTATCGATTATTGATTTTTAGCCGGCCTTGGTGCTTTGGACATAAAGTGGAACCTTAAGATTTTGCATGAAAGGAGGACTAGCAGCCCCGTTGCACGGGAGAACGTGAAAAGTGAAAACCTGAGAAATCAGTCCGTTTTCGTCATATGTTATCGAATCGACTTAAAGCCAGATCGTCACATTGGCCGCTTTTCTCTCTGAGACGGTTACATTTATCGTCTGCAAAGCTACGTCGCGTGCTACGGTATGCGGAGACACTAAAAGCACCATAGTAGAACACAGAAGAAGTTTCTAAGTTGAAGTAATAGCCAGTAAGAAGTAGTACAACTCAAGTTTTAGTTGTCGATTATTCACTTTTTAGCCGGGTTTGGTGGCTTGGACGTGACCTAGGACCTTAAGATTTTGCATGAAAGGAGGACTAGCAGCCGCGTTGCACGGGAGAATGTGAAAGGTGTTGATATGTAGTAAAAACCTGAGAAATCCGTTCGTTTTCGTCATTTGTTATCGAATCGTCTTAAAGCCAGATCGTCACATTGGCCGCTTTTCTCTCTGAGACGGTTACATTTGTCGTCTGCAAAGCTATGTCTCGTGCTGCGGTATGCGGAGACACTAAAAGCACCATAGTAGAACACAGAAGAAGCTTCTAAGTTGAAGCAATAGAAAGTAAGAAGCAGCACAATTCAAGTTTTGGTTATCGAATATTGATTTTTAGGGGGCTTTAGTGCCATGGACATGAGGTGGAACCTTAAGATTTTGCATGAAAGGAGGACTAGCAGCCGCGTACCACGGTAGAATGTGAAAAGTGTTCAAATATAATAAACACCTGAGAAATCCGTCCGTTTTCGTCATTTGTTATCGAATCGACTTAAAGCCAGGTCGTCACATTGGCCGCTTTCCTCTCTGAGACGGTTACATTTATCGTCTGCAAAGCTACGTTGCGTGCTGCGGTATGCGGAGACACTAAAAGCACCATAGTAGAACACAGAAGAAGCTTCTAAGTTGAAGCAATAGCCAGTAGTACAATTCAAGTTTTAGTTGTCGATTATTCACTTTTTAGCCGGCTTTGGTGGCTTGGACATGACCTAGGACCTTAAGATTTTGCATGAAAGGAGGACTAGCAGCCCCGTTGCACGGGAGAATGTGAAAAGTAAAAACCTGAGAAATCAGTCCATTTTCGTCATTTGTTATCGAATCGACTTAAAGCCAGATCGTCACATTGGCCGCTTTTCTCTCTGAGACGGTTACATTTATCGTCTGCAAAGCTATGTCCCGTGCTGCGGTATGCGGAGACTCTAAAAGCATCATAGTAGAACACAGAAGAAGCTTCTAAGTTGAAGGAATCGCCAGTAAGAAGCAGTACAATTCAAGTTTTGGTTATCGATTATTGATTTTTAGCCGACTTTGGTGCCTTGGACATGAGGTAGAATCCTTAAGATTTTGCATGAAAGGAGGACTAGCAGCCGCGTTGCACGGGAGAATGAGAAAAGGTTTCATGTGTAGTAAAAACCTGAGAAATCCGTCCGTTTTCGTCATTTGTTATCGAATCGACTTAAAGCCAGATCGTCACATTGGCCGCTTTTCTCTCTGAGACGGTTATATTTATCGTCTGCAAAGCTATGTCGCGTGCTGCGGTATGCGGAAACTCTAAAAGCACCATAGTAGAACACATAAGAAGCTTCTAAGCTGAAGCAATAGTCAGTAAGAAGCAGTACAAATCAAGTTTTGGTTATCGATTATTGATTTTTAGCCGGCTTTGGTGGCTTGGACATGACCTAGGACGTTAAGATTTTGCCTGAAAGGAGGATTAGAAGCCGCGTTGCACGGGAGAATATGAAAAGGGTTCATATGTAGTAAAAACCTGAGAAATCCGTCCGTTTTCGTCATTTGTTATCGAATCGACTTAAAGCCAGATCGTCACATTGGCCGCTTTTCTCTCTGAGACGGTTACATATTTCGTCTGCAAAGCTATGTCGCGTGCTGCGGTATGCGGAGACACTAAAAGCACCATAGTAGAACACAGAAGAATCTTCTAAGTTGAAGCAATAGCCAGTAAGAAGCAGTACAATTCAAGTTTTAGTTGTCGATTATTCACTTTTTAGCCGGGTTTGGTGGCTTGGACGTGACCTAGGACCTTAAGATTTTGCATGAAAGGAGGACTAGCAGCCCCGTTGCACGGGAGAATGTGAAAAGTAAAAACCTGAGAAATCAGTCCATTTTCGTCATTTGTTATCGAATCGACTTAAAGCCAGATCGTCACATTGGCCGCTTTTCTCTCTGAGACGGTTACATTTATCGTCTGCAAAGCTATGTCCCGTGCTGCGGTATGCGGAGACTCTAAAAGCATCATAGTAGAACACAGAAGAAGCTTCTAAGTTGAAGGAATCGCCAGTAAGAAGCAGTACAATTCAAGTTTTGGTTATCGATTATTGATTTTTAGCCGACTTTGGTGCCTTGGACATGAGGTAGAATCCTTAAGATTTTGCATGAAAGGAGGACTAGCAGCCGCGTTGCACGGGAGAATGAGAAAAGGTTTCATGTGTAGTAAAAACCTGAGAAATCCGTCCGTTTTCGTCATTTGTTATCGAATCGACTTAAAGCCAGATCGTCACATTGGCCGCTTTTCTCTCTGAGACGGTTACATTTATCGTCTGCAAAGCTATGTCGCGTGCTGCGGTATGCGGAAACTCTAAAAGCACCATAGTAGAACACATAAGAAGCTTCTAAGCTGAAGCAATAGTCAGTAAGAAGCAGTACAAATCAAGTTTTGGTTATCGATTATTGATTTTTAGCCGGCTTTGGTGGCTTGGACATGACCTAGGACGTTAAGATTTTGCCTGAAAGGAGGATTAGAAGCCGCGTTGCACGGGAGAATATGAAAAGGGTTCATATGTAGTAAAAACCTGAGAAATCCGTCCGTTTTCGTCATTTTTTATCGAATCGACTTAAAGCCAGATCGTCACATTGGCCGCTCTTCTCTCTGAGACGGTTACATTTTTCGTCTGCAAAGCTATGTCCCGTGCTGCGGTATGCGGAGACTCTAAAAGCACCATAGTTGAACACAGAAGAAGCTTCTGAGTTGAAGTAATAGCCAGTAAGAAGTAGTACAATTCAAGTTTTAGTTGTCGATTACTCACTTTTTAGCCGGCTTTGGTGGCTTGGACATGACCTAGGACCTTAAGATTTTACATGAAAGGAGGACTTGCAGCCGTGTTGCACGGGAGAATGTGAAAAGTGTTCATATGTAGTAAAAACCTGAGAAATCCGTCCGTTTTCGTCATTTGTTACCGAATCGACTTAAAGCCAGATCGTCACATTGGCCGCTTTTCTCTCTGAGACGGTTACATTTGTCGTCTGCAAAGCTATGTCTCGTGCTGCGGTATGCGGAGACACTAAAAGCACCATAGTAGAACACAGAAGAAGCTTCTAAGTTGAAGCAATAGCCAGTAAGAAGCAGCACAATTCAAGTTTTGGTTATCGAATATTGATTTTTAGGGGGCTTTAGTGCCATGGACATGAGGTGGAACCTTAAGATTTTGCATGAAAGGAGGACTAGCAGCCGCGTACCACGGTAGAATGTGAAAAGTGTTCAAATATAATAAACACCTGAGAAATCCGTCCATTTTCGTCATTTGTTATCGAATCGACTTAAAGCCAGGTCGTCACATTGGCCGCTTTCCTCTCTGAGACGGTTACATTTATCGTCTGCAAAGCTACGTTGCGTGCTGCGGTATGCGGAGACACTAAAAGCACCATAGTAGAACACAGAAGAAGCTTCTAAGTTGAAGCAATAGCCAGTAGTACAATTCAAGTTTTAGTTGTCGATTATTCACTTTTTAGCCGGCTTTGGTGGCTTGGACATGACCTAGGACCTTAAGATTTTGTATGAAAGGAGGACTAGCAGCCCCGTTGCACGGGAGAATGTGAAAAGTAAAAACCTGAGAAATCAGTCCATTTTCGTCATTTGTTATCGAATCGACTTAAAGCCAGATCGTCACATTGGCCGCTTTTCTCTCTGAGACGGTTACATTTATCGTCTGCAAAGCTATGTCCCGTGCTGCGGTATGCGGAGACTCTAAAAGCATCATAGTAGAACACAGAAGAAGCTTCTAAGTAGAAGGAATCGACAGTAAGCAGCAGTACAATTCAAGTTTTGGTTATCGATTATTGATTTTTAGCCGACTTTGGTGCCTTGGACATGAGGTAGAATCCTTAAGATTTTGCATGAAAGGAGGACTAGCAGCCGCGTTGCACGGGAGAATGTGAAAAGGGTTCATATCTAGTAAAAACCTGAGAAATCCGTCCGTTTTCGTCATTTGTTATCGAATCGACTTAAAGCCAGATCGTCACATTGGCCGCTTTTCTCTCTGAGACGGTTACATTTATCGTCTGCAAAGCTATGTCGCGTGCTGCGGTATGCGGAGACACTAAAAGCACTATAGTAGAACACAGAAGAAGCTTCTAAGTTGAAGCAATAGCCAGTAAGAAGCAGTACAATTCAAGTTTTGGTTATCGATTATTGATTTTTGGCCGGCTTTGGTGCCTTGGACATAAGGTGGAATCTTAAGATTTTGCATGAAAGGAGGACTAGCAGCCCCGTTGCACGGGAGAATGTGAAAAGGGTTCATATGTAGTAAAAACCTGAGAAATCCGTCCGTTATCGTCATTTGTTATCGAATCGACTTAAAGCCAGATCGTCACATTGGCCGCTTTTCTCTCTGAGACCATTACATTTATCGTCTGCAAAGCTATGTCGCGTGCTGCGGTATGCAGAGACACTAAATGCACCATAGTAGAACACAGAAGAAGCTTCTAAGTTGATGTAATAACCAGTAAGAAGTAGTACAATTCAAGTTTTAATGGTCGATTACTCACTTTTTAGCCGGCTTTGGTGGCTTGGACATGACCTAGGACCTTAAGATTTTACATGAAAGGAGGACTTGCAGCCGTGTTGCACGGGAGAATGTGAAAAGTGTTCATATGTAGTAAAAACCTGAGAAATCCGTCCGTTTTCGTCATTTGTTACCGAATCGACTTAAAGCCAGATCGTCACATTGGCCGCTTTTCTCTCTGAGACGGTTACATTTATCGTCTGCAAAGCTATGTCGCGTGGTGCGGTATGCGGAGACACTAAAAGCACCATAGTAGAACACAGAAGAAGCTTCTAAGTTGAAGCAATAGCCAGTAAGATGTAGTACAATTCAAGTTTTAGTTGTCGATTATTCACTTTTTAGCCGGCTTTGGTGGCTTGGACATGACCTAGGACCTTAAGATTTTGCATGAAAGGATGACTAGCAGCCGCGTTGCACGGGAGAATGTGATAAAGGGTTCATATGTAGTAAAAACATGAGAAATCCGTCCGTTATCGTCTTTTGTTATCGAATCGACTTAAAGAAAGGTCGTCACATTGGCCGCTTTTCTCTCTGAGACGGTTACATTTTTCGTCTGCAAAGCTATGTCGCGTGCTGCGGTATGCGGAGACACTAAAAGCACCATAGTAGATCACAGAAGAAGCTTCTAAGTTGAAGCAATAGCCAGTAAGAAGCAGTACAATTCAAGTTTTGTTTATCGATTATTGATTTTTAGCCGGCCTTGGTGCTTTGGACATAAAGTGGAACCTTAAGATTTTGCATGAAAGGAGGACTAGCAGCCCCGTTGCACGGGAGAATGTGAAAAGTAAAAACCTGAGAAATCAGTCCGTTTTCGTCATATGTTATCGAATCGACTTAAAGCCAGATCGTCACATTGGCCGCTTTTCTCTCTGAGACGGTTACATTTATCGTCTGCAAAGCTATGTCGCGTGCTGCGGTATGCGTAAACTCTAAAAGCACCATAGTAGAACACATAAGAAGCTTCTAAGTTGAAGCAATAGTCAGTAAGAAGCATTACAGTTCAAGTTTTGGTTATCGATTATTGATTTTTAGCCGGCTTTGGTGGCTTGGACATGACCTAGGACGTTAAGATTTTGCATGAAAGGAGGACTAGCAGCCGCGTTGCACGGGAGAATGTGAAAAGGGTTCATATGTAGTAAAAACCTGAAAAATCCGTCCGTTTTCGTCATTTGTTATCGAATCGACTTAAAGCCAGATCGTCACATTGGCCGCTTTTCTCTCTGAGACGGTTACATTTATCGTCTGCAAAGCTACGTCGCGTGCTGCGGTATGCGGTGACACTAAAAGCACCATAGTAGAACACAGAAGAAGTTTCTAAGTTGAAGTAATAGCCAGTAAGAAGTAGTACAACTCAAGTTTTAGTTGTCGATTATTCACTTTTTAGCCGGGTTTGGTGGCTTGGACATGACCTAAGACCTTAAGATTTTGCATGAAAAGAGGACTAGCAGCCGCGTTGCACGGGAGAATGTGAAAAGTGTTGATATGTAGTAAAACCTGAGAAATCCGTCCGTTTTCGTCATTTGTTATCGAATCGACTTAAAGCCAGATCGTCACATTGGCCGCTTTTCTCTCTGAGACGGTTACATTTGTCGTCTGCAAAGCTATGTCTCGTGCTGCGGTATGCGGAGACACTAAAAGCACCATAGTAGAACACAGAAGAATCTTCTAAGTCGAAGCAATAGCCAGTAAGAAGTAGTACAATTCAAGTTTTAGTTGTCGATTATTCACTTATAAGCCGGCTTTGGTGGCTTGGACATGGCCTAGGACCTTAAGATTTTGAGTGAAAGGAGGACTAGCAGCCGCGTTGCACGGGAGAATGTGATAAAGGGTTCATATGTAGTAAAAACCTGAGAAATCCGTCCGTTTTCGTCATTTGTTACTGAATCGACTTAAAGCCAGATCGTCACATTGGCTGCTTTTCTCTCTGAGACGGTTACATTTATCGTCTGCAAAGCTATGTCACGTGCTGCGGTATGCGGAGACTCTAAAAGCACCATAGTAGAGCACAGAAGAAGCTTCTAAGTTGAAGCAATAGCCAGTAAGAAGCAGCACAATTCAAGTTTTGGTTATCGAATATTGATTTTTAGGGGGCTTTAGTGCCATGGACATGAGGTGGAACCTTAAGATTTTGCATGAAAGGAGGACTAGCAGCCGCGTACCACGGTAGAATGTGAAAAGTGTTCAAATATAATAAACACCTGAGAAATCCGTCCGTTTTCGTCATTTGTTATCGAATCGACTTAAAGCCAGATCGTCACATTGGCCGCTTTTCTCTCTGAGACGGTTACATTTATCGTCTGCAAAGCTACGTTGCGTGCTGCGGTATGCGGAGACACTAAAAGCACCATAGTAGAACACAGAAGAAGCTTCTAAGTTGAAGCAATTGCCAGTAAGAAGTAGTACAATAGAAGTTTTAGTTGTCGATTATTCACTTTTTAGCCGGCCTTGGTGGCTTGGACATGACCTAGGACCTTAAGATTTTGCATGAAAAGAGGACTAGCAGCCGCGTTGCAAGGGAGAATGTGAAAAGTGTTCATATGTAGTAAAAACCTGAGAAATCCGTCCGTTTTCGTCATTTGTTATCGAATCGACTTAAAGCCAGAAAGTCACATTGGCCGCTTTTCTCTCTGAGACGGTTACATTTATCGTCTGCAAAGCTATGTCGCATGCTGCGGAATGCGGAAACAATAAAAGCACCATAGTAGAACACAAAAGAATCTTCTAAAATGAAGCAATAGTCAGTAAGAAGCAGTACAATTCAAGTTTTGGTTATCGATTATTGATTTTTAGCCGGCTTTGGTGCCTTGGACATGAGGTGGAACCTTAAGATTTTGCATGAAAGGAGGACTAGCAGCCGCGTTGCACGGGAGAATGAGAAAAGGGTTCATATGTAGTAAAAACCTAAGAAATCCGTCCGTTTTCGTCATTTGTTATCGAATCGACTTAAAGCCAGATCGTCACATTGGCCACTCTTCTTTCTGAATCGGTTACATTTATCGTCTGCAAAGCTATGTCGCGTGCTGCGGTATGCGGAGACACTAAAAGCACCATAGTAGAACACAGAAGAAGCTTCTAAGTTGAAGCAATAACCAGTAATAAGCAGTACAATTCAAGTTTTGGTTATCGATTATTGATTTTTAGGAGGCTCTGGTGCCTTGGACATGAGGTGGAACATTAAGATTCTGCATGAAAAGAGGATTAGCAGCCGAGTTGCACGGGAAAATGTGAAAAGTGTTCATATGTAGTAAAAACCTGAGAAATCCGTCCATTTTCGTCATTTGTTATCGAATCGACTTAAAGCCAGATCGTCACATTGGCCGCTTTTCTCTCTGGGACGGTTACATTTATCGTCTGCAAAGCTATGTCGCGTGCTGCGGTATGCGGAGACACTAAAAGCACCATAGTAGAACACAAAAGAAGCTTCTAAGTTGAAGCAATAGCCAGTAAGAAGCTGTACAATTCAAGTTTTGGTTGTCGATTATTGATTTTTAGCCGGCCTTGGTGCTTTGGACATGAGGTGGAACCTTAAGATTTTGCATGAAAGGAGGACTAGCAGCCCCGTTTCACGGGAGAATGTGAAAAGTAAAAACCTAAGAAATCAGTCCGTTTTCGTCATTTGTTATCGAATCGACTTAAAGCCAGATCGTCACATTGGCCGCTTTTCTCTCTGAGACGGTTACATTTATCGTCTGCATAGCTATGTCTCGTGCTGCGGTATGCGGAGACACTAAAAGCACCATATTAGAACACAGATGAAGCTTTTAAGTTGAAGCAATAGCCAGTAAGAAGCAGTACAATTCAAGTTTTTGCTATCGATTATTGATTTTAGGCGGCTTTGTTGCCTTGGACATGAGGTGGAACATTAAGATTTTGCATGAAAGGAGGACTAGCAGCCGCGTTGCACGGGAGAATGTGAAAAGTGTTCATATGTAGTAAAAACCTGAGAAATCCGTCTGTTTTCGTAATTTGTTATCGAATCGACTTAAAGCCAGATCGTCACATTGGCCGCTTTTCTCTCTGAGACGGTTACATTTTTCGTCTGCAAAGCTATGTCGCGTGCTGCGGTATGCGGAGACCCCAAATGCACCATAGTAGAACACAGAAGAATCTTCTAAGTTGAAGCAATAGCCAGTAAGAAGCAGTACAATTCAAGTTTTGGAATCGATTATTAATTTTTTGCCGGCTTTGGTGTCTTGGACATAAGGTGGAATCTTAAGATTTTGCATGAAAGGAGGACTAGCAGCCATGTTGCACGGGAGAATGTAAAAAGGGTTCATATGTAGTAAAAACCTGAGAACTCAGTCCGTTTTCGTCATTTGTTATCGAATCGACTTAAAGGCAGATCGTCACATTGGCCGCTTTTCTCTCTGAGACGGTTACATTTATCGTCTGCAAAGCTATGTCGCATGCTGCGGTATGCGGAGACACTAAAAGTACCATAGTAGAACACAGAAAAATCTTCTAAGTTGAAGCAATAGCCAGTAAGAAGCAGTACAATTTAAAATTTGGTTATCCATTATCGATTTTTAGTCGACTTTGGTGCCTTGGACATGAGGTGGAACATTAAGATTTTGCATGAAAGGAGGACTAGCAGCCGCGTTGCACGGCAGAATGTGAAAAGTGTTCATATGTAGTAAAAACCTGAGAAATCCGTCCGTTTTCGTCATTTGTTATCGAATCGACTTAAAGCCAGATCGTCACATTGGCCGCTTTTCTCTCTGAGACGGTTACATTTATAGTCTGCAAAGCTATGTCGCGTGCTGCGGTATGCGGAAACACTAAAAGCACCATAGTAGAACACAGAAGAAGCTTCTAAGTTGAAGTAATAGCCAGTAAGAAGTAGTACAATTCAAGTTTTAGTTGTCAAGTATTCACTTTTTAGCCGGCTTTGGTGGCTTGGACAGGACCTAGGAACATAAGATTTTGCATGAAAGGAGGACTAGCAGCCGCGTTGCACGGGAGAATGTGAAAAGAGTTCATATATAGTAAACACCTGAGAAATCCGTCCGTTTTCGTCATTTGTTATCGAATCGACTTAAAGCCAGATCGTCACATTGGCCGCTTTTCTCTCTGAGACGGTTACATTTATCGTCTGCATAGCTATGTCTCGTGCTGCGGTATGCGGAGACACTAAAAGCACCATATTAGAACACAGATGAAGCTTTTAAGTTGAAGGAATAGCCAGTAAGAAGCAGTACAATTCAAGTTTTTGTTATCGATATTTGATTTTAGGCGGCTTTGTTGCCTTGGACATGAGGTGGAACATTAAGATTTTGCATGAAAGGAGGACTAGCAGCCGCGTTGCACGGGAGAATGTGAAAAGTGTTCATATGTAGTAAAAACCTGAGAAATCCGTCTGTTTTAGTAATTTGTTATCGAATCGACTTAAAGCCAGATCGTCACATTGGCCGCTTTTCTCTCTGAGACGGTACATTTTTCGTCTGCAAAGCTATGTCGCGTGCTGCGGTATGCGGAGACCCCAAATGCACCATAGTAGAACACAGAAGAATCTTCTAAGTTGAAGCAATAGCCAGTAAGAAGCAGTACAATTCAAGTTTTGGTTATCCATTATCGATTTTTAGCCGACTTTGGTGCCTTGGACATGAGGTGGAACATTAAGATTTTGCATGAAAGGAGGACTAGCAGCCGCGTTGCACGGGAGAATGTGAAAAGAGTTCATATATAGTAAACACCTGAGAAATCCGTCCGTTTTCGTCATTTGTTATCGAATCGACTTAAAGCCAGATCGTCACATTGGCCGCTTTTCTCTCTGAGACGGATACATTTATAGTCTGCAAAGCTATGTCGCGTGCTGCGGTATGCGTAAACTCTAAAAGCACCATAGTAGAACACATAAGAAGCTTCTAAGTTGAAGCAATAGTCAGTAAGAAGCATTACAGTTCAAGTTTTGGTTATCGATTATTGATTTTTAGCCGGCTTTGGTGGCTTGGACAGGACCTAGGACGTTAAGATTTTGCATGAAAGGAGGACTAGCAGCCGCGTTGCACGGGAGAATGTGAAAAGGGTTCATATGTAGTAAAAACCTGAAAAATCCGTCCGTTTTCGTCATTTGTTATCGAATCGACTTAAAGCCAGATCGTCACATTGGCCGCTTTTCTCTCTCAGACGGTTACATTTATCGTCTGCAAAGCTACGTCGCGTGCTGCGGTATGCGGTGACACTAAAAGCACCATAGTAGAACACAGAAGAAGTTTCTAAGTCGAAGCAATAGCCAGTAAGAAGTAGTACAATTCAAGTTTTAGTTGTCGATTATTCACTTATAAGCCGGCTTTGGTGGCTTGGACATGGCCTAGGACCTTAAGATTTTGAGTGAAAGGAGGACTAGCAGCCGCGTTGCACGGGAGAATGTGATAAAGGGTTCATATGTAGTAAAAACCTGAGAAATCCGTCCGTTTTCGTCATTTGTTACTGAATCGACTTAAAGCCAGATCGTCACATTGGCTGCTTTTCTCTCTGAGACGGTTACATTTATCGTCTGCAAAGCTATGTCACGTGCTGCGGTATGCGGAGACTCTAAAAGCACCATAGTAGAGCACAGAAGAAGCTTCTAAGTTGAAGCAATAGCCAGTAAGAAGCAGCACAATTCAAGTTTTGGTTATCGAATATTGATTTTTAGGGGGCTTTAGTGCCATGGACATGAGGTGGAACCTTAAGATTTTGCATGAAAGGAGGACTAGCAGCCGCGTACCACGGTAGAATGTGAAAAGTGTTCAAATATAATAAACACCTGAGAAATCCGTCCGTTTTCGTCATTTGTTATCGAATCGACTTAAAGCCAGATCGTCACATTGGCCGCTTTTCTCTCTGAGACGGTTACATTTATCGTCTGCAAAGCTACGTTGCGTGCTGCGGTATGCGGAGACACTAAAAGCACCATAGTAGAACACAGAAGAAGCTTCTAAGTTGAAGCAATTGCCAGTAAGAAGTAGTACAATAGAAGTTTTAGTTGTCGATTATTCACTTTTTAGCCGGCTTTGGTGGCTTGGACATGACCTAGGACCTTAAGATTATGCATGAAAAGAGGACTAGCAGCCGCGTTGCAAGGGAGAATGTGAAAAGTGTTCATATGTAGTAAAAACCTGAGAAATCCGTCCGTTTTCGTCATTTGTTATCGAATCGACTTAAAGCCAGAAAGTCACATTGGCCGCTTTTCTCTCTGAGACGGTTACATTTATCGTCTGCAAAGCTATGTCGCATGCTGCGGAATGCGGAAACAATAAAAGCACCATAGTAGAACACAAAAGAATCTTCTAAAATGAAGCAATAGTCAGTAAGAAGCAGTACAATTCAAGTTTTGGTTATCGATTATTGATTTTTAGCCGGCTTTGGTGCCTTGGACATGAGGTGGAACCTTAAGATTTTGCATGAAAGGAGGACTAGCAGCCGCGTTGCACGGGAGAATGAGAAAAGGGTTCATATGTAGTAAAAACCTAAGAAATCCGTCCGTTTTCGTCATTTGTTATCGAATCGACTTAAAGCCAGATCGTCACATTGGCCACTCTTCTTTCTGAATCGGTTACATTTATCGTCTGCAAAGCAATGTCGCGTGCTGCGGTATGCGGAGACACTAAAAGCACCATAGTAGAACACAGAAGAAGCTTCTAAGTTGAAGCAATAACCAGTAATAAGCAGTACAATTCAAGTTTTGGTTATCGATTATTGATTTTTAGGAGGCTCTGGTGCCTTGGACATGAGGTGGAACATTAAGATTCTGCATGAAAAGAGGATTAGCAGCCGAGTTGCACGCGAAAATGTGAAAAGTGTTCATATGTAGTAAAAACCTGAGAAATCCGTCCATTTTCGTCATTTGTTATCGAATCGACTTAAAGCCAGATCGTCACATTGGCCGCTTTTCTCTCTGGGACGGTTACATTTATCGTCTGCAAAGCTATGTCGCGTGCTGCGGTATGCGGAGACACTAAAAGCACCATAGTAGAACACAAAAGAAGCTTCTAAGTTGAAGCAATAGCCAGTAAGAAGCTGTACAATTCAAGTTTTGGTTGTCGATTATTGATTTTTAGCCGGCCTTGGTGCTTTGGACATGAGGTGGAACCTTAAGATTTTGCATGAAAGGAGGACTAGCAGCCCCGTTTCACGGGAGAATGTGAAAAGTAAAAACCTAAGAAATCAGTCCGTTTTCGTCATTTGTTATCGAATCGACTTAAAGCCAGATCGTCACATTGGCCGCTTTTCTCTCTGAGACGGTTACATTTATCGTCTGCATAGCTATGTCTCGTGCTGCGGTATGCGGAGACACTAAAAGCACCATATTAGAACACAGATGAAGCTTTTAAGTTGAAGCAATAGCCAGTAAGAAGCAGTACAATTCAAGTTTTTGCTATCGATTATTGATTTTAGGCGGCTTTGTTGCCTTGGACATGAGGTGGAACATTAAGATTTTGCATGAAAGGAGGACTAGCAGCCGCGTTGCACGGGAGAATGTGAAAAGTGTTCATATGTAGTAAAAACCTGAGAAATCCGTCTGTTTTCGTAATTTGTTATCGAATCGACTTAAAGCCAGATCGTCACATTGGCCGCTTTTCTCTCTGAGACGGTTACATTTTTCGTCTGCAAAGCTATGTCGCGTGCTGCGGTATGCGGAGACCCCAAATGCACCATAGTAGAACACAGAAGAATCTTCTAAGTTGAAGCAATAGCCAGTAAGAAGCAGTACAATTCAAGGTTTGGAATCGATTATTAATTTTTTGCCGGCTTTGGTGTCTTGGACATAAGGTGGAATCTTAAGATTTTGCATGAAAGGAGGACTAGCAGCCATGTTGCACGGGAGAATGTAAAAAGGGTTCATATGTAGTAAAAACCTGAGAACTCAGTCCGTTTTCGTCATTTGTTATCGAATCGACTTAAAGGCAGATCGTCACATTGGCCGCTTTTCTCTCTGAGACGGTTACATTTATCGTCTGCAAAGCTATGTCGCATGCTGCGGTATGCGGAGACACTAAAAGTACCATAGTAGAACACAGAAAAATCTTCTAAGTTGAAGCAATAGCCAGTAAGAAGCAGTACAATTTAAAATTTGGTTATCCATTATCGACTTTTAGTCGACTTTGGTGCCTTGGACATGAGGTGGAACATTAAGATTTTGCATGAAAGGAGGACTAGCAGCCGCGTTGCACGGCAGAATGTGAAAAGTGTTCATATGTAGTAAAAACCTGAGAAATCCGTCCGTTTTCGTCATTTGTTATCGAATCGACTTAAAGCCAGATCGTCACATTGGCCGCTTTTCTCTCTGAGACGGTTACATTTATAGTCTGCAAAGCTATGTCGCGTGCTGCGGTATGCGGAAACACTAAAAGCACCATAGTAGAACACAGAAGAAGCTTCTAAGTTGAAGTAATAGCCAGTAAGAAGTAGTACAATTCAAGTTTTAGTTGTCAAGTATTCACTTTTTAGCCGGCTTTGGTGGCTTGGACAGGACCTAGGAACATAAGATTTTGCATGAAAGGAGGACTAGCAGCCGCGTTGCACGGGAGAATGTGAAAAGAGTTCATATATAGTAAACACCTGAGAAATCCGTCCGTTTTCGTCATTTGTTATCGAATCGACTTAAAGCCAGATCGTCACATTGGCCGCTTTTCTCTCTGAGACGGTTACATTTATCGTCTGCATAGCTATGTCTCGTGCTGCGGTATGCGGAGACACTAAAAGCACCATATTAGAACACAGATGAAGCTTTTAAGTTGAAGGAATAGCCAGTAAGAAGCAGTACAATTCAAGTTTTTGTTATCGATAATTGATTTTAGGCGGCTTTGTTGCCTTGGACATGAGGTGGAACATTAAGATTTTGCATGAAAGGAGGACTAGCAGCCGCGTTGCACGGGAGAATGTGAAAAGTGTTCATATGTAGTAAAAACCTGAGAAATCCGTCTGTTTTAGTAATTTGTTATCGAATCGACTTAAAGCCAGATCGTCACATTGGCCGCTTTTCTCTCTGAGACGGTACATTTTTCGTCTGCAAAGCTATGTCGCGTGCTGCGGTATGCGGAGACCCCAAATGCACCATAGTAGAACACAGAAGAATCTTCTAAGTTGAAGCAATAGCCAGTAAGAAGCAGTACAATTCAAGTTTTGGTTATCCATTATCGATTTTTAGCCGACTTTGGTGCCTTGGACATGAGGTGGAACATTAAGATTTTGCATGAAAGGAGGACTAGCAGCCGCGTTGCACGGCAGAATGTGAAAAGTGTTCATATGTAGTAAAAACCTGAGAAATCCGTCCGTTTTCGTCATTTGTTATCGAATCGACTTAAAGCCAGATCGTCACATTGGCCACTTTTCTCTCTGAGACGGTTACATTTATCGTCTGCAAAGCTATGTCGCGTGCTGCGGTATGCGGAGACACTAAGAGCACCATAGTAGAACACAGAAGAAGCTTCAAAGTTGAAGCAATAGCCAGTAAGAAGCAGTACAATTCAAGTTTTGGTTATCGATTATTAATTTTTTGCCGGCTTTGGTGTCTTGGACATAAGGTGGAATCTTAAGATTTTGCATAAAAGGAGGACTAGCAGCCGCGTTGCACGGGAGAATGTAAAAAGGGTTCATATGTAGTAAAAACCTGAGAAATCCGTCCGTTTTCGTCATTTGTTATCGAATCGACTTAAAGCCAGATCGCACATTGGCCGCTTTTCTCTCTGAGACGGTTACATTTATCGTCTGCAAAGCTATGTCGCGTGCTGCGGTATGCGGAGACACTAAAAGCACCATAGTAGAACACAGAAAAATCTTCTAAGTTGAAGCAATAGCCAGTAAGAAGCAGTACAATTCAAGTTTTGGTTATCGATTATTAATTTTTTGCCGGCTTTGGTGTCTTGGACATGAGGTGGAACATTAAGATTTTGCATGAAAAGAGGACTAGCAGCCGCGTTGCAAGGGAGAATGTGAAAAGTGTTCATATGTAGTAAAAAGCTGAGAAATCCGCCCGGTTTCGTCATTTTTTATCGAATCGACTTAAAGCCAGATCGTCACATTGGCCGCTTTTCTCTCTGAGACGGTTACATTTATCGTCTGCATAGCTATGTCTCGTGCTGCGGTATGCGGAGACACTAAAAGCACCATATTAGAACACAGATGAAGTTTTTAAGTTGAAGCAATAGCCAGTAAGAAGCAGTACAATTCAAGTTTTGGTTATCGATTATTAATTTTAGGCGGCTTTGGTGCCTTGGACATGAGGTGGAGCATTAAGATTTTGCATGAAAGGAGGACTAGCAGCCGCGTTGCAGGGGAGAATGTGAAAAGGGTTCATATGTAGTAAAAACCTGAGAAATCCGTCCGTTTTCGTCATTTGTTATCGAATCGACTTAAAGCCAGATCGTCACATTGGCCGCTTTTCTTTCTGAGACGGTTACATTTATAGTCTGCAAAGCTATGTCGCGTGCTGCGGTATGCGGAGACACTAAATGCACCATAGTAGAACACAAAAGAAGCTTCTAAGTTGAAGCAATAGCCAGTAAGAAGCTGTACAATTCAAGTTTTGGTTGTCGATTATTGATTTTTAGCCGGCCTTGGTGCTTTGGACATGAGGTGGAACCTTAAGAGTTTGCATGAAAGGAGGAGTAGCAGCCCCGTTTCACGGGAGAATGTGAAAAGTAAAAACCTAAGAAATCAGTCCGTTTTCGTCATTTGTTATCGAATCGACTTAAAGCCAGATCGTCACATTGGCCGCTTTTCTCTCTGAGACGGTTACATTTATCGTCTGCAAAGCTATGTCGCCTGCTGCGGTATGCGGAGACTCTAAAAGCACCATAGTAGAACACAGAAGTAGCTTCTAAGTTGAAGCAATAGCCAGTAAGAAGCAGTACAATTCAAGTTTTGGTTATCGAATATTGAATTTTAGCCGACTTTGGTGCCACGGACATGAGGTGGAACCATAAGATTTTGCATGAAAGGAGGACTAGCAGCCGCGTTGCACGGGAGAATGTGAAAAGGGTTCATATGTAGTAAAAACCTGAGAAATCCGTCCGTTTTCGTCATTTGTTATCGAATCGACTTAAAGCCAGATCGTCACATTGGCCGCTTTTCTCTCTGAGACGGTTACATTTATCGTCTGCAAAGCTATGTCGCGTGCTGCGGTATGCGGAAACACTAAAAGCACCATAGTAGAACACAGAAGAAGCTTCTAAAGTGAAGTAATAGCCAGTAAGAAGTAGTACAATTCAAGTTTTAGTTGTCAAGTATTCACTTTTTAGCCGGCTTCGGTGGCCTGGACATGAGCTAGGACTTTAAGATTTTGCATGAAAGTAGGACTAGCAGCCGCGTTGCACGGGAGAATGTGAAAAGTATTCATATGTAGTAAAAAGCTGAGAAATCCGTCCGTTTTCGTCATTTGTTATCGAATCGCCTTAAAGCCAGATCGTCACATTGGCCGCTTTTCTCTCTGAGACGGTTACATTTATCGTCTGCAAAGCTATGTCGCGTATGCGGTATGCGGAGACACTAAAAGCACCATAGTGGAACAATGAATAAGCTTCTAAGTTGAAGCAATGGCCAGTAAGAAGTAGTACAATTCAAGTTTTGGCTATCGATTATTGATCTTTAGCCGGCTTTGGTGCCTTGGACATGAGGTGGAACATTAAGATATTGCATGAAAGGAGGACTAGCGGCCGCGTTGCACGGGAGAATGTGAAAAGTGTTCATATGTAGTAAAAACCTGAGAAATCCGTCCGTTTTCGTAATTTGTTATCGAATCGACTTAAAGCCAGATCGTCACATTGGCCGCTTTTCTCTCTGAGACGGTTACATTTTTCGTCTGCAAAGCTATGTCGCGTGCTGCGGTATGCGGAGACCCCAAATGCACCATAGTAGAACACAGAAGAATCTTCTAAGTTGAAGCAATAGCCAGTAAGAAGCAGTACAATTCAAGTTTTGGTAATCGATTATTAATTTTTTGCCGGCTTTGGTGTCTTGGACATAAGGTGGAATCTTAAGATTTTGCATGAAAGGAGGACTAGCAGCCGCGTTGCACGGGAGAATGTAAAAAGGGTTCATATGTAGTAAAAACCTGAGAAATCAGTCCGTTTTCGTCATTTGTTATCGAATCGACTTAAAGCCATATCGTCACATTGGCCGCTTTTCTCTCTGAGACGGTTACATTTATCGCCTGCAAAGCTATGTCGCGTGCTGCGGTATGCGGAGACACTAAAAGCACCATAGTAGAACACAGAAAAATCTTCTAAGTTGAAGAAATAGCCAGTAAGAAGCACTACTATTTAAGTTTTGGTTATCCATTATCGATTTTTAGCCGGCTTTGGTGCCTTGGACATGAGGTGGAACATTAAGATTTTGCATGAAAGGAGGACTAGCAGCCGCGTTGCACGGGAGAATGAGAAAAGGGTTCATATGTAGTAAAAACCTGAGAAATCCGTCCGTTTTCGTCATTAGTTATCGAATCGACTTAAAGCCAGATCGTCACTTTGGCCGCTTTTCTCTCTGAGACGGTTACATTTATCGTCTGCAAAGCTATGTCGCGTGCTGCGGTATGCGGAGACACTAAGAGCACCATAGTAGAATACAGAAGAAGCTTCTAAGTTGAAGCAATAGCCAATAAGAAGCAGTACAATTCAAGTTTTGGTTATCGATTATTAATTTTTTGCCGGCTTTGGTGTCTTGGACATGAGGTGGAACATTAAGATTTTGCATGAAAGGAGGACTAGCAGCCGCGTTGCAAGGGAGAATGTGAAAAGTGTTCATATGTAGTAAAAAGCTGAGAAATCCGCCCGGTTTCGTCATTTTTTATCGAATCGACTTAAAGCCAGATCGTCACATTGGCCGCTTTTCTCTCTGAGACGGTTACATTTATCGTCTGCATAGCTATGTCTCGTGCTGCGGTATGCGGAGACACTAAAAGCACCATATTAGAACACAGATGAAGTTTTTAAGTTGAAGCAATAGCCAGTAAGAAGCAGTACAATTCAAGTTTTGGTTATCGATTATTAATTTTAGGCGGCTTTGGTGCCTTGGACATGAGGTGGAGCATTAAGATTTTGCATGAAAGGAGGACTAGCAGCCGCGTTGCAGGGGAGAATGTGAAAAGGGTTCATATGTAGTAAAAACCTTAGAAATCCGTCCGTTTTCGTCATTTGTTATCGAATCGACTTAAAGCCAGATCGTCACATTGGCCGCTTTTCTCTCTGAGACGGTTACATTTATAGTCTGCAAAGCTATGTCGCGTGCTGCGGTATGCGGAGACACTAAATGCACCATAGTAGAACACAAAAGAAGCTTCTAAGTTGAAGCAATAGCCAGTAAGAAGCTGTACAATTCAAGTTTTGGTTGTCGATTATTGATTTTTAGCCGGCCTTGGTGCTTTGGACATGAGGTGGAACCTTAAGAGTTTGCATGAAAGGAGGACTAGCAGCCCCGTTTCACGGGAGAATGTGAAAAGTAAAAACCTAAGAAATCAGTCCGTTTTCGTCATTTGTTATCGAATCGACTTAAAGCCAGATCGTCACATTGGCCGCTTTTCTCTCTGAGACGGTTACATTTATCGTCTGCAAAGCTATGTCGCCTGCTGCGGTATGCGGAGACTCTAAAAGCACCATAGTAGAACACAGAAGAAGCTTCTAAGTTGAAGCAATAGCCAGTAAGAAGCAGTACAATTCAAGTTTTGGTTATCGAATATTGAATTTGAGCCGACTTTGGTGCCATGGACATGAGGTGGAACCATAAGATTTTGCATGAAAGGAGGACTAGCAGCCGCGTTGCACAGGAGAATGTGAAAAGGGTTCATATGTAGTAAAAACCTGAGAAATCCGTCCGTTTTCGTCATTTGTTATCGAATCGACTTAAAGCCAGATCGTCACATTGGCCGCTTTTCTCTCTGAGACGGTTACATTTATCGTCTGCAAAGCTATGTCGCGTGCTGCGGTATGCGGAAACACTAAAAGCACCATAGTAGAACACAGAAGAAGCTTCTAAAGTGAAGTAATAGCCAGTAAGAAGTAGTACAATTCAAGTTTTGGTAATCGATTATTAATTTTTTGCCGGCTTTGGTGTCTTGGACATAAGGTGGAATCTTAAGATTTTGCATGAAAGGAGGACTAGCAGCCGCGTTGCACGGGAGAATGTAAAAAGGGTTCATATGTAGTAAAAACCTGAGAAATCAGTCCGTTTTCGTCATTTGTTATCGAATCGACTTAAAGCCATATCGTCACATTGGCCGCTTTTCTCTCTGAGACGGTTACATTTATCGTCTGCAAAGCTATGTCGCGTGCTGCGGTATGCGGAGACACTAAAAGCACCATAGTAGAACACAGAAAAATCTTCTAAGTTGAAGCAATAGCCAGTAAGAAGCACTACTATTTAAGTTTTGGTTATCCATTATCGATTTTTAGCCGGCTTTGGTGCCTTGGACATGAAGTGGAACATTAAGATTTTGCATGAAAGGAGGACTAGCAGCCGCGTTGCACGGGAGAATGAGAAAAGGGTTCATATGTAGTAAAAACCTGAGAAATCCGTCCGTTTTCGTCATTAGTTATCGAATCGACTTAAAGCCAGATCGTCACTTTGGCCGCTTTTCTCTCTGAGACGGTTACATTTATCGTCTGCAAAGCTATGTCGCGTGCTGCGGTATGCGGAGACACTAAGAGCACCATAGTAGAATACAGAAGAAGCTTCTAAGTTGAAGCAATAGCCAGTAAGAAGCAGTACAATTCAAGTTTTGGTTATCGATTATTAATTTTTTGCCGGCTTTGGTGTCTTGGACATAAGGTGGTATCTTAAGATTTTGCATGAGAGAAGGACTAGCAGCCGCGTTGCAGGTTAGAATGTGAAAAGGGTTCATATGTAGTAAAAACCTGAGAAATCCGTCCGTTTTCGTAATTTGTTATCGAATCGACTTAAAGCCAGATCGTCACATTGGCCGCTTTTCTCTCTGAGACGGTTACATTTTTCGTCTGCAAAGCTATGTCGCGTGCTGCGGTATGCGGAGACCCCAAATGCACCATAGTAGAACACAGAAGAATCTTCTAAGTTGAAGCAATAGCCAGTAAGAAGCAGTACAATTCAAGTTTTGGTAATCGATTATTAATTTTTTGCCGGCTTTGGTGTCTTGGACATAAGGTGGAATCTTAAGATTTTGCATGAAAGGAGGACTAGCAGCCGCGTTGCACGGGAGAATGTAAAAAGGGTTCATATGTAGTAAAAACCTGAGAAATCAGTCCGTTTTCGTCATTTGTTATCGAATCGACTTAAAGCCAGATCGTCACATTGGCCGCTTTTCTCTCTGAGACGGTTACATTTATCGTCTGCAAAGCTATGTCGCGTGCTGCGGTATGCGGAGACACTAAAAGCACCATAGTAGAACACAGAAAAATCTTCTAAGTTGAAGCAATAGCCAGTAAGAAGCACTACTATTTAAGTTTTGGTTATCCATTATCGATTTTTAGCCGGCTTTGGTGCCTTGGACATGAGGTGGAACATTAAGATTTTGCATGAAAGGAGGACTAGCAGCCGCGTTGCACGGGAGAATGAGAAAAGGGTTCATATGTAGTAAAAACCTGAGAAATCCGTACGTTTTCGTCATTAGTTATCGAATCGACTTAAAGCCAGATCGTCACTTTGGCCGCTTTTCTCTCTGAGACGGTTACATTTATCGTCTGCAAAGCTATGTCGCGTGCTGCGGTATGCGGAGACACTAAGAGCACCATAGTAGAATACAGAAGAAGCTTCTAAGTTGAAGCAATAGCCAGTAAGAAGCAGTACAATTCAAGTTTTGGTTATCGATTATTAATTTTTTGCCGGCTTTGGTGTCTTGGACATAAGGTGGTATCTTAAGATTTTGCATGAGAGAAGGACTAGCAGCCGCGTTGCAGGTTAGAATGTGAAAAGGGTTCATATGTAGTAAAAACCTGTGAAATCCGTCCGTTTTCGTCATTTGTTATCGAATCGACTTAAAGCCAGATCGTCACATTGGCCGCTTTTCTCTCTGAGACGGTTACATTTATCGTCTGCAAAGCTATGTCGCGTGCTGCGGTATGCGGAGACACTAAAAGCACCATAGTAGAACACAGAAAAATCTTCTAAGTTGAAGCAATAGCCAGTAAGAAGCAGTACAATATAAGTTTTGGTTATCGAGTATCGATTTTTAGCCGGCTTTGGTGCCTTGGACATGAGGTGGAACCTTAAGATTTTGCATGAAAGGAGGACTAGCAGCCGCGTTGCACGGGAGAATGAGAAAAGGGTTCATATGTAGTAAAAACCTGAGAAATACGTTCGTTTTCGTCATTTGTTATCGAATCGACTTAAAGCCAGATCGTCACTTTGGCCACTCTTCTTTCAGAAACGGTTACATTTGTCGTCTGCAAAGCTATGTCGCGTGCTGCGGTATGCGGAGACACTAAAAGCACCATAGTAAAACACAGAAGAAGCTTCTAAGTTGAAGTAATAGCCAGTAAGAAGTAGTACAATTCAAGTTTTAGTTGTCGATTATTCACTTTTTAGCCGGCTTTGCTGGCTTGGACATGATGTAGGAATTTAAGACTTTGCATGAAAGGAGGACTAGCAGCCGCGTTGCACGGGAGAATGTGAAATGTGCTCATATATAGTAAACACCTGAGAAATCCGTCCGTTTTCGTTATTTGTTATCGAATCGACTTAAAGCCAGATCGTCACATTGGCCGTTCTTCTCTCTGAGACGGTTATATTTATCGTCTGCAAAGCTACGTCGTGTGCTGCGGTATGCGGAGACACTAAAAGCACCATAGTAGAACACAGAAGAAGCTTCTAAGTTGAAGTAATAGCCAGTAAGAAGTAGTACAATTGAAGTTTTAGTTGTCGATTATTCACTTTTTAGCCGGCTTTGGTGGTTTGGACATGACCTAGGACCTCAAGATTTTGCATGAAAGGAGGACTAGCAGCCCCTTTGCACGGGAGAATGTTAAAAGTTTTCATATGTAGTAAAAACCTGAGAAATCCGTCCGTTTTCGTCATTTGTTATCGAATCGACTTAATGCCAGATCGTCACATTGGCCGCTTTTCTCTCTGAGACGGTTACATTTATTGTCTGCAAAGCTATGTCGCGTGCTGCGGTATGCGGAAACACTAAAAGCACCATAGTAGAACACAGAAGAAACTTCTAAGTTGAAGCAATAGTCAGTAAGAAGCAGTACAATTCTTGTTTTGTTTATCGACAATTGATTTGTAGCCGGCTTTGGTGCCTTGGACATGAGGTGGAACGTTAAGATTTTGCATGAAAGGAGGACTAGCA
The DNA here is from genome assembly GCF_023897955.1 of Schistocerca gregaria. NCBI lineage: Eukaryota > Metazoa > Arthropoda > Insecta > Orthoptera > Acrididae > Schistocerca > Schistocerca gregaria. Next base: position 902,320 of record NW_026061840.1, on the reverse strand, counting down.
GCCGCGTTGGCGGGAGAATGTAAAAAGGGTTCATATGTAGTAAAATCCTGAGAAATCCGTCCGTTATCGTCATTTGTTATCGAATCGACTTAAAGCCAGATCGTCACATTGGCCGCTTTTCTCTCTGAGACGGTTACATTTATCGTCTGCAAAGATATGTCGTGTGCTGCGGTATGCGGAAACACTAAAAGCACCATAGTAGAACACAGAAGAAGCTTCTAAGTTGAAGTAATAGTCAGTAAGAAGTAGTACAATTCAAGTTTTAGTTGTCGATTATTCACTTTTTAGCCGGCTTTGGTGGCTTGGACATGATGTAGGAACTTAAGATTTTGCATGAAAGTAGGACTTGCAGCCGCGTTGCACGGGAGAATGTGAAAAGTGTTCATTTGTAGTAAAAACCTGAGAAATACGTCCGTTTTCGTCATGTGTTATCGAATCGACTTAAAGCCAGATCGTCACATTGGCCGCTTTTCTCGCTGAAACGGTTAGATTTACGTCTGCAAAGCTATGTCACGTGCTGCGGTATGCGGAGACACTAAATGCACCATAGTAGAACACAGAAGAAGCTTCTAAGTTGAAGCAATAACCAGTAACAAGTAGTACAATTCAAGTTCTAGTTGTCGATTATTCACTTTTTAGCCGGCTATGGTGGCTTGGACATAACCTAGGACCTTAAGATTTTGCATGAAAGGAGGACTAGAAGCCGCGTTGCACGGGAGAATATGAAAAGGGTTCATATGTAGTAAAAACCTGAGAAATCCGTCCGTTTTCGTCATTTGTTATCGAATCGACTTAAAGCCAGATCGTCAAATTGGCCGCTCTTCTCTCTGAAACGGTTACATTTATCGTCTGCAAAGCTATGTCGCGTGCTGCGGTATGCGGAAACACTAAAAGCACCATAGTAGAACACAGAATAAGCTTCTAAGTTGAAGCAATAGTCAGTAAGAAGCAGTACAATTCAAGTTATGGTTATCGATAATTGATTTTTAGCCGGCTTTGGTGCCTTGGACATGAGGTGGAACCTTAAGATTTTGCATGAAAGGAGGACTAGCAGCCCCGTTGCACGGAAGAATGTGAAAAGGGTTCATATGTAGTGAAAACCTGAGAAATCCGTCCGTTTTCGTACTTTTTATCGAATCGACTTAAAGCCAGATCGTCAAATTAGCCGCTCTTCTCTCTGAAACGGTTACATTTATGGTGTGCAATGCTATGTCGCGTGCTGCGGTATGCGGAGATACTAAAAGCACCATAGTAGAACACAGAAGAAGCTTCTAAGTTGAAGCATTAGCCAGTAAGAAGCAATACAATTCAAGTTTTGGTTATTGATTATTGATTTTTACGCGGCTTTGGTGCCTTGGACATGAGGTGGAACATAAAGATTTTGCATGAAAGGAGGACTAGCAGCCGCGTTGCACGGGAGAATGTGAAAAGTGTTCATATGTAGTGAAAACCTGAGAAATCCGTCCGTTTTCGTCATTTGTTATCGAATCGACTTAAAGCCAGATCGTCACATTGGCCGCTTTTCTCCCTGAAACGGTTACATTTATCGTCTGCAAAGCTATGTCACGTGCTGCGGTATGCGGAGACATTAAAAGCACAATAGTAGAACACAGAAGAAGAATCTAAGTTGAAGCAGTAGCCAGTAAGAAGTAGTACAATTCCAATTTTAGTTGTCGATTATCACTTTTTAGAAGCGTTATTTGCTTCTACATGACGTAGTACCTTAAGATTTTGCATGAAAGGAGGACTAACAGCCGCGTTGTACGGGAGAATGTGAAATGTGGTCATATGTAGTAAAAACCTGAGAAATCCGCCCGTTTTCGTCATTTGTTATCGAATCGACTTAAAGCCAGATCGTCACATTGGCCGCTTTTCTCCCTGAGACGGTTACATTTATCATCTGCAAACCTATGTCCCGTGCTGCGGTATGCAGAGACACAAAAAGCACCATAGTAGATCACAGAAGAAGCTTCTAAGTTGAAGCAATAGCCAGTAAGAAGGAGTACAATTCAAGTTTTGGTTGTCGATTGTTCACTTTTTAGACGGCTTTGGTGGCTTGGAAATGACCTAGGACCTTAAGATTTTGCATGAAAGGAGGACTAGCAGCCCCGTTGCACGGGAGAATGTGAAAAGTGTTCATATGTAGTAAAAACCTGAGAAATCCGTCCGTTTTCGTCATTTGTTATCGAATCGACTTAAAGCCAGATCGTCACATTAGCCGCTTTTCTCTCTGAGACGGTTACATTTAGCGTCTGCAAAGCTATGTCGCGTGCTGCGGTATGCGGAGACACTAAAAGCACCTTAGTAGAACACAGAAGAA